>NC_071530.1:106016895-106204395 GCF_026979565.1 Vidua chalybeata
ATACAAGGTCAGCGGAGTCAGCGCCTTCCGACTCCAATTAAACATTTCCTGTAATTCGGTGCCAATTGTGCACTGTAAGAACATTTGAAAGCGTGAGCTTGAACTCTCTGGGACCCTCTCGCCTCGAAACCTGTTTCCTGTTTAACAAGATTTAACAAGTACAACCAAACATGCGCCATCAGCAACAAAAGTCATTGTGAACGGCTCCAGTGTGCAAAGGTGCTGGGTTTCCTCTCGGCCCCGAACGCCAACCAACCCCATCAGGCAGTCACAGGGCGGCTGCAGTGCCGTGGTGCTGTGCCCCAGTGCCACAGGACTGGCGTAGCCTCAGCCCTTTTGCTCAGAGAGGTGGAAGGAAAGAGGAAAAAGGCAGCCTTTTCAAAAGGGGTCAAAGCTTGTTGGGTGAAAGCTTCAAGAGTTGGTCTTGCTGTCCCAGGAGTTTTCTATAGTGCTGGAATAGCATCTACTCTGTGCTGTCTGCTTGTTCAGCTTTAAACATAGCCTTGCTGTGATGCAAGCCTACTGCATGATGCCTTGAAGATACCACTGCAGTCAAAGACATCACTGTGGGGCCTGGAACAGGCTGTAGTGTGGGCTGAGCTCCTTGTCCAGGCAAAAGAGATGGCAAAAGCAGAGATCACCCAAAGCCAGCTTTTGACTGTGCAATCAAATAGGGGGAGAGTGGGCATGAGAGCCCCAAGATTGAGTCCTTCTGGTTGAAAATGCAAGGGAGAACTGAAAACTGTTCACAGTGGCCAGGCACCAAGAGCACGGTACTGCTTCCCAGAGGGCTGTACAGTGGTAGGAGGCATCTACAGATGTGTGTGTACATATGTATATATATATAAATAAATATATATACACCATTCTTATATGTAAGATACATATTCATGCAAAACGTGTGTGCTTATTTGTCTACATACATTCAAGTGTTCTACATTTCTGTGCACTATCATATAACTCATACTAGAAACTGTTATAGCACACTCTCTGTATCTCTCTGTATCTTACCAGTTCAAAAAGCCTGCGACTTGGGATGAATCCTCTGGTGCTCCCGAGGTAACCATAGTAACAATCCCATCAGTAACGATAAAAACAATCCTATCAGTTTACTGAAAATCATAATGTCATTCTACACCAGAAAATACATGTCTGACTAAAGTTTCCAAGTTCATAGCCCATGTCTTGCCTCTCATCTGCAATCTGCTACTCTTTCCACCTGTGCCATCCCTAGAGTAGCCAACATCCAGAGCAAGGTCTGTGAGCAAGGGGAGGACATGAGTGGAAAAGATCCAAAGAAATGAAGTAAAGTGGAGCCTAATGTGATGCAGAGAGCTCTGTCCTCAATGTTGCTCACACACTGAAATTGTCATTTCAGCCATGGATGTTAAAATAATTTTCTTTAAGGAGGTCATGAGCTTGATATATAAGATTCATTTAAAACAATTTCCTCATTGTTAGTGAGGAGGGAAAGCTTGGGAATTTGATACAGGCTCCTTGGCTATGTGTTAAGTGGGCCATCCTTTATTTGAAATCCATCATTATGGGATATAATTCAAGTTCAGGGAGGACAGCACTTTGCTGAGAGAAGCCTCCTAATCTCTTCCTAGACTCCCTAGGCCATGCTTAGCCAGGAGCCAAATCTGCCCTCTCTGTCTGCTGTCAAAATGAGTCCATTCTTCAAAGGAAGGTCTGCACAAGGTCCTCATCACCCAAAGCAGAGATGTGGTGGAGTCCCTCCCTTGTGGCTGAGGAGTGGACAACCCATCAGGTCCTCTGGGTTGGTCTTCTTTCCTCTGCAAACTGCCCATGACTCTTCCACCCTGCTCGAGGCAGTTCCCACGCACATGTCCCAGGATCACCCTCTCTTGTGCCTGTGTCATGAGGCATCTTTCTTCATCGTCCTAAACTGACTCCAAAATAATTCTTGGTGTGAAAGCAAGACATTGTATGATGCTCTTCTGACTTCAGCAAGGCCATCCTTTCCCACTGTCTTATCACAGCGCAGGGGCAGAAGTGAAATATACTGGGATCTTGGGATCTGGCACAGCAAGTGAGAGTTTTGGGCACTTCTCCAGCAGGGGAGCATGCAGGACGAAGGCAAGACTCCTGCTTGTGAAATCTACAGCTTAGCCATGCAGCTTGGAGGAGACCTTACAAAGTGCCCATGGGCAAAGCAGTGGCACTGGGCAAGACTGCACTTCATCCTTAAAGGGGCTCTGATTCACAGTATAATAGACACGCGTTGGGCACCATTAAATCGGGACAGCTCCTGTAAGCTGAGGCTGAGGTGGCTCACTTGGTGTTTGATGAAGGAAGGAGCTCCTAGCCTGAGGAGCCTGGTGCCTCCCTAGGTAATGTACTGACAATGCAGAGGAAAGAAAGCTGCAACGTATTTCCCTCTTACAGGTGGGAAACTGAGGCAAGCTATGATCCTGTTCTCCAAGAGCGTGACTTGGATTTATACGAGGTCTCTGGAACACAGCTGGGCATTAAAATCAGAAACTATGTCTTATGTCTGTGCTCAGGAGGAGGAGGAGGGGATGAGTTGACTGGCAAACATTTCCAGACAGACGGCGAAGCAGATTAGTACAAAAGAGGATGCAGATCCCGGCTGTTCAGCTGCCAGCAGAAATGAGGGGTAGTATGGTTAGGCAGCTGGTGGAGAAACAGGTGCAGAGAAGGTTTCCTGATAGCCACGCTGTCATTCTGCTTTGAACCCTCACTCCTCAGTAAATCTTCCCTCTTGGAACTCTCTCATCAAAGTTTCATTTCCTCACGTTCCCAAAATAGTTCTTGATAAGCAACTTGTCATGCTGGTAAAGCTCTTTTGGTTACTTTTCTAGAAATCTATTTTCATGTTTTCTCACTGGGCTTCAGCTGTTTGCATTCCCATGCAGAAAAAAAAAAAAAAATTGGTGAAAAAAAAGTCAAGGCTTAACACAACAAGAAGGTGAAGTGTTTATGTTTAGTAGCACAGCAGGACCTTGTCTGTCAACTGAATTTCCAAGCAGTGACATAACATTATAGTGGTAGAATTCACATCTATCCAGAAGGACAGGGGGAGGAAAATATGAAAATTTTTTTTTTTTTTTTAGTATGTAAAATATCTACAGGAAGTACATACTTTGCACTTTCAGTGGCTTTTTGTGGGCATTTTGTCTTCACACTCCAGTCAGAGATGGAATAAAGCAGAGATGGTCAAGCTGCAGTTTTCAAGGCCCAAGAGGAGCCCCTGTGCAAGGCAAAGGCTCTTTCCATGTTCAGCTCAGAGATACACTGGGGCTGCGCTGGCATGGGGCTCCTGGGCAATCCCAGGTGCTGGGGGAAGAAAACTGGCAGAGTGGATTTGGTCTAACATGGCTGAATGACACTTTAACCAGTCCACATTGAAATCATCCCCATCTCAAAGGAAAGTAGTGGGGAATGCCTGTTACCCCCAAACAATGAACTTTTGCCAGAACTCCTCCCTCAGCATTCTGATGCCCACGGCATTGTGTTGCCCCATGGCTCTCATCTGGAAAAGTTTTTGACATATATGAAAGCTTGCCTGGGGGAAAGTTGGCCATCCTCCTTTGTAGGGCAGGAGTCTTCAGAGACTCATAACAATGTGGGAACCCAGGACGATTACAGGAATGGGGGAGCTGAAGGGAATAAAAAGATTCTGGGTGGGGAAGCACTTGGTTGTACATGGTCTTTTCAGGTCAACTAACTACCATTCCTTGGTGCAAGTGCAGACATCTCTGTATAAAAACTACAATAAGAGAAAGAGAGGTGATTTTATTGGCATGGCACCAAGAAAAAGGATGAAGAGTTTGATCTGGAATGACTGGGATGCATTATGGTAGAAGGGTCTGATGAGAGCATCCAGGGAAAGAGTCAGTTCCCTTCATTCGAGCTCAGACAAAAGTTTTGCCACTTCCAAGGATTAGGAAAACATGTATCAAACCTCTTGGTTTTACTTTGGGTGATTCTTAGCTGATTTTGCATGTCTAACAACAAATGAAACATCTAGTGCCAAATCTGTGTCTCTCATTAGAGAATTTATTTCCGCATGATGTGCCAGGACTATTTTATAGGATGAGAAAGGCAGAATGAAAATTGTGCTTGAAGTGACCTGCTCACAACAACCCTGCTTTTACATCCTCAGCAATGTGGAAAAAAACCCTGGACACTAGATGCAGGTAAGTCTGGAGCCCTCAAAACAATTTATCCAGCCTGTCTACTGGTCCTGGTCGCTTTTTTTTTTTCCCCTGGGAAGTTATTGGCACCCCAGATGAGCTATTCTGGTGTTGCAACTTGCCCACGTTTGCCATTTTTTTTTCAGGACTCCTTTTTCTTGGACACAGAGTTGCTAGGAAGAAGTTGCCACTTCCCCAAAGGATCAACATTTCTACTGCTGATTCCCTAACCCTTCCAGAGGCCTGCACCTTTTCTCGCAGGTGACAGGCAAGGGACATGTGTGTGCACACATGCAGCAGGTCTGCAGCAACTCCATGTCTCCAGGAAGCATAGGAAGGACTGTGCCTGGCTCTGTGTGTCTTACTGAGGGGAGGCAGTGCCCAGACCTCTGCTCCTACTGCAGGACGATTCAGGACTTTTCTGAATGGAGATGTGGAAAGAAGTTCACAAGTTTTAACAATATTCCTAAATAGATAGGTCATCACAGTGTATCTACCCCACTAGCAAACAGCATATTTCTGTTTGATTTTCATGTATTTCTTCCCACTCAAGTCTGACACAAACAGAAAACACTGCCCCAGCTTTGCCCAGAGGTGACCTCTGGGCAATATAGCCTCAGAAGTACCCAAACTGCACACACCCTAAACACAGACACACATTTTTCTAGAGTCAAGAAGTCTTTTGTGTGGGTTTGCAGCAACTTACAGGCATTTGGGAGGGAATCAACCAGGAACCAACAGAGTAATTCCTCTCCTGTACATCAGATGTTAACAAAATAGGCCAGTACCCTGCTTTACCCTCTGTACTCAGACAATTGCCCTGTAAGCAAAAGCCTTGCTTCCCTGGGATCCAAGAGATCCACCATCCTACAGATTGTACTAGAAAATCACATTCATTTGGCCTGACTACAAACTCTGGATCAAATCATAGTCTTATGTGGGTTAATGGTAGCTTCTCATTGTTACTCCGAATGTCTCTTTGAGTCTCAAAGCAGCACAAGAAGGCTGCATCCCAAAATGCACATAGGAGTGATATTTATGTTATCGTAGAATTTAAACATTTCAATATGGACTATTTTAGCATCAATCCTGTATAATTTTCCAATTTACTGAAGATGGGTTCCCTAGTGATGCGAGGGGCTCCTCTCTGGTGCCTGAATACCATTAAGAATGTTTGTTCCCACTAGTCTTAACCGTAATAATTGCAGCAAATTGATTTTAAGTAGTGGACCAGGAAGGCCCGCAGAAAAGAATTACTTTCTTGTGTATATTCCACATATTAAACATGCAGAATGAAGAAAATTGAGAGTCATCAAAGCACAATTTCCAAACAGACTTGCATCATTAAAAAGACATTTGGCTTCGTAGTTCAAGGTTAAGTTTGTTCCCAGAAGATGAGGTAATTTAGTAAAATAATAAAGCTCCCATTAAACAAACCCTGTAATAGAACTGAGCCTTAGCGGCTGCAAAGGAAGGAAACTGTAACTTCTGTCAAAGCACAGAGATGAGATTAGCACTAATAAAGCATTCCTCACAAAGCAGGGTGATAGTAGATGGGGGAAGGCACATCCAAATAGCTCTCATTTCCACAGCATTTCCCTTCAGATATGGCCTTTTTAATTAGCCATCGGAAAGAAAACTGAAAGTGTACTTTCTCCTCCTTGGTTTCTCCCCAGCTATTAATCTCCGTGCTGAAAACAGTGCCACCAGTCCATCTTATTGTTATTAGCTAGTGGAGACGTAAAAGAGCCATGATCATAGTCCTTATCGCAGCCCAGAGGTATTTCCTTTGTGTTATGAGGAGTATTTTGATTAGTTTTGGCTGTGTCTGCCGGGAAGACACAGTTTATATTTTCCACAGCTAAAATAATTTCTAGAAATATAAAGATTTGTTCCAACACTTGCCAGTATTTATTGGTAGGGTTTAATGATTGATAGAGTTTCATTGTTGTGCCACAATCTTTCCTTTTTTAACTCCTCTTGGCTTCATGAGTAAGTTCGAGGCAAAACATTGATAGTGGATTGTTCCTGGAGTAGGTTGCTGAATTTTAATGATTCATTTGTTTGAGGAATGCAACATGTCTCCCCTGTGACTGCCCTATCCACTGGCAGATGCGGATAATCACACATTTGAAGAGCCACAGAGGCTCTCTTGGGAAGGACCTCAGAGGAACACCAAATCCTTTTTAACTATGCCTTGACTTCTCTTAAAGTGTTTAACCTCCTTTTAAGAGCACAGGTGATGGCAATTCTCCAGTTTTCTCTGGTGAATCCTGTACCTTCCATCTTTCAATGGAGACAAAATATTCCTTTTCTCTTTGCAGCATCCTAGTTTGTGTATTTGAAGTCCATTACCTGAAGACTCACTTACTTTTCCCTTCATTTCATTAAATACTCAGTTTCATTCCAGACAATGCAGCAGGTGGGACCTGGGGCCAGGCAGCAGTTTGAGGTGGTTGCCACTGGCAGATACTCTCAGTCCTTCCTGCTTGTGCTCTGTGCTCCCCCAGAGCCAAGTCTGTTTGGAAATTGTGCTTTGATGACTCTCAATTTTCTTCATTCTGCATGTTTAATATGTGGACTATACACAAAAATGTAATTCTCTTCTACAGGGGGAACCATGCACCGCGCTGTGCTGGGCAGGAGCTGTTCTGCCCACCCCATTTCCCACACACAGCCCGAGGTACGTGCACAGACAGACGAGCAGTCACAGCACTTTTGCTTTCCAGGAAGAAAATCTCCCTGATAAATCTGGCCATAGCAATCCAGGATGACACAGCTTGGTGGTTCCCTGTGGCTTCTTACCACATGGAGGAGAAAGGGAAGAGTAATGTTCTCCTTCCCCTCTGCAGAAAGATGAGGTGGCTGTGCTGACAGCCCCCAGGTAAGAGCCATGACAGCATTCAAAAGAAAATTTGCAGCAAACATGGCTGTTCACCCATTTCTGATGTCTCATCAAAAGAAGACAAAAATTACAGTGTTTCCCAAGTGTGCAGGTTTTGCTTGAGGGAACTGATGGGAAATGTAACCCACTTTTGGGTATAACAGGAGTAACACACACTTACACTTTCCTTCTTGAGGTTGCTAATTTTGCATATCTACTTCAGCTGAGGAAACCATATTTTAAAAAATCAAGTGCTGGCAAAGTTCCTGTTGACTCAAGGACACTGAGAACTGTATTCTTCTTTGGTTTATCTTTCGTTTCACTCACAAACCTGAAGCAAGCAGAAGGTTTAGGAGTGCTAATTTGGGATCATTAGGAGTCCCTAAATAATTTAATGATGACCTCTATTGTTTTGTATGTGGAAAAAAAACCCAACCAACCAACCAACCAAAAAAAACAAAACAAAACAAAACCAAAAACAACAACAACAACAACAAAAAATACCCCCCCCCAAAAAAAAAACAAAACAAAACAAACCCCCAACAAGCAAAACCCAAGAAAAGCCAAACCAAAAAGCCACACCAAGGTAACAGTGGAAAATGGCCCCCTGATTCATGGATTCCCATAACTTCAGACATTTCCTACTCTGACAGACTAGGAATATAGCTCCAGAGGAAGGATCAGGGTACACTTCACTGTGAGTTTGTTTTCTGTCACTGTTGTTAAGCTGTCCAAGTGCTTTTACTCTCCACAGTTGCTATTACCCTAAACCAGGCAGGTCAGAATTTTGCCTACTTTGGCTAATGCATAGCAGACCCAGCTTTACTCTCTTAGGTGAGCCATTGCAACATCTCACAAGTGGTAATAGCTACACAGAAGCATCAGAGAGGAAACATTCTGCACCTCAGGGCTGTGCAGGCAAATGTCAACACCCAGGCCTGACACTGGCACCCAGGAACTCAGACACTGAGTGCCTGAAGCACCCTGCTTCTCTTTGCCTCCCTTTATCTCCAGTCTCAATAGGGCAAGAGCAATGTTCCTCACGTTGGGGCACTTAGATACAGTGAGCTAACTCTGTATTTATGGAAGGTCTGGAGCAGATTCCTTCCACTGTTATAGCATGTGCCTCAGAAGAGTCTTTGTCTACTGCAGAAATCTCCCTGCACCCTACAATCAAGGGAACAATAAAAAAGGTATCTCAAAAATGTGGCGACAGTGCACAGTCAGCAGCGCTTGAAATCAAAACAAGGTCTTCAGGGAGCAAAACAAGCTTCCCACTCTGGAAAAATTCCTGATCCCCAGTTTCCTAAAATGCCATGGCAAAACATAATTGTCATGGTTCTTCCTATCTCTAGCATCTGTCATTGAAATGGCCTGAATGAAGCTGTTATTTGTAGCGTGTAGCTCATCCAAAGCCTCTATCAATGAATCCACTTAATTGCTTTCTTTGGGATATTTTGGGATATTATGCAGTTGGTTTTTCTGTTGTAGTTTTCCTTGTCAAGGCAATAATCTTGTGACTCACTGTCATGAGGGAGGCTTCTCTTTCCTGCCAACCATAATCGTAATCCACTCTCTCCTGGGTCTGTACTTGCTCCTGCAGATGGGAAGACACCTCCTGACTTTGTTGGTACCTTCAGGAACACATCAGAAATTATTGGATTCAAATGATGGTAGTGAGGTAAGGCCCCTAAGAGAAGCTGCGGGATGGAGGTAACAGTAGATAACATTTCTTATGCAGTTCACTAATATTGAATAATTTATTGGATAACGATTTGGGAAGTATTGCTACTGGTTGATTTCAAGCAGAGTACCCTGTGCAGGACAGCTTAATGGGGAAGTCCCAAGCCTGTGGAATCATTCATAAATTCAAGCCTTCCCAGAGGCTACCCCAGACCTGAGTCATTCTGCCACAAAATCTGAGTAGCCCTGCTCACAAGGGTGGGGTTCCACCCTTCCCTCTCATTTAGTGTAAAGCAGGTGCTTTAAGCTCTGTGAACATAAAAAGTATGTTCCTGAACAAGGGCTGGCATGAACAAACTCCCTTAAAATCCCAAAATTAGTTGTTAAGCTGATTCTATTATTTAGATTCTCTGTCCAACAAAGCACTGCAAAAATTCAGGAGCTCCCTCAATTAATGCTGGAGGCATTTAGATTCCAAGGTTTTTAACATGCTAGGGATAATCAGCCTTTTTGGAGGAGGTTTCTGTAAGTGCCTGCTGCTGACAGCTCTCAGGGATGGGATGTGAGGTGAGGTGAGGTGAGGTGGGGGAGGACTTTGAGGATGCAGTGCAGTATTTCTCTTCCTACTGCAAAATTTTCAGGTCTCCCTTTCTCCATGCTCTACTCTCTTTCTCTTTTTACCTTCTTTCCTTCTGGCTCCTCTCCTCCTCACCAGGCACTGAGGCTGTGTAGCACCTCCCACACTCCATAAGAAGCACAGAATATCAGGTTATAAGTATCTAGCAAAGGGTGGGCAGTCAAGCTGAAACACAGCTTTTGGAGGAAATGTGCTGCTTTGGTTTATACTGAATTTTATGACAGATCATGAAGTCTCCTCCATCATGGCTGTTTCCCCGTGGCCAGGCAGCTCCAGCAAGCCAAAGGGAGTGGTAGTCTTACTTGTGAAGCCACAAAAGCAGCCTTCATCTCTTGCTCTGTCAAAGTTTGCTGCCTTTGCCAGCTACCAGGGCTTATTCTTCTGCATACCTATTAAAAAGAAGTCCAGGATTTATTTTTTTTAATGGGGTTGACCCAAGCTGTCAGTCCAAGAACCAACTTTACAAGAGGTGTGTGATGCACACCCACCTCAGTGGTGATGGAACAGAGCCCAGCAAAGCTCTGCAGGGTGCTGCATTCCCTGGCTCAGGGTGAGACAAAAAGGTGATAAACAGCAGCACCTGGGGAATATTCCCCTTCCCACCTACCGCCACCACCTTCTCTCTTTCTCAAAAACACAAATAAGCCAACTCAATTTGCATTTTCATAGCTGGGAGTGATTGCTAAATTAATGAGCACTGCTATTTATATCTAAATAATCACAGACCTAAACAGCTGCTTGGAGGCATCAGTATGGAAGGTAAGATCCTGGGCTATGATTTGATGGGTTTCAGGCAGCACTTGTTGTCTGAAGAAGGAAAATCCATCCCAACTACAAAAAAAACCAAAACAGCTTTATGATATTTCAGACAATCTGAGGGAAACTGGAATAAGAAAGTTATGTGAGCAGTGTATACAGACTTGGCTTGCTTACCAGACTATGCTGGCCTTAACATTATTCAGAGGAAATACTTTTGCTAAGCAGTTTCCTTTAACCATCTTAGTTGCCACAGCCCTGCTAGGGACTTCCCCATTAAGCTGTCCTGCACAGGGTACTCAGCATTGTTCCCAGAGTGTGTGAAGAGCCCTTGCAAGCCAGCTCTGTCCTCGCTGCCTTTGGCTGAGTTTCTGCAAAGTGAATATCTTGGCTTAGTGCAGAGCTTGTGAGGCCACTTAAATCTCTCTGACCCCTTAATGAAGTTTTTAAAAGGGCTTCATAAATCTTCATCACTAAGAATTGCTTAAAGCCCTGCAGGGTTTCTCTAGTGGCATTAACCACTAAAACAGCTAGACAGGCTCGGGTCTCTTTATTGCATTCATCTTCATTATTTCATGGGTTTTCCTCCTTTATAGACTTTTACATAAGCTGTAATAGAGAAAGGGAGCTCAGGAGCAGGAGTTCTAAGTCAATACTGCCTGCCTGGTAGTTTGTAGCCATCCACTGTGACTCCATCTGATCAGTCCTCTTCTTGGGAATGTTTTTTGTGCAGGCAGCAACTGTGTGTTGGTCATTTGTCCTTCCTTATTTAAATCATTGTTTTGTTCTTCATTAGGGGAAGAACCTAATTTTTGCCTTTCCTGTGAAAACATACCTCAGGTCACAACCTGACAGCTTCAAAATTGATTAGTTACCTGCCTGCCCTTCCATTTTCTTCTTTTTTCCTTGGAATTTTGGCTGACTTTGAAAATGGCTTTTTATGAGTAGCATGAGTATTCTCTGAAATAACTTCCACCTAGATGGATATGTAAAGACTGCTAAGAAAGCACTATGTGTTTTTTAAACCCTTCACATACCATGTATTGTGCTCTCCACAGTGAGTGTGTGGATTCTATATACTCTGTACAGGTTGTTTGATTCTTCACTTCTGCAAAGTGAGGAGAGAAGAGTCATGGCTGAGGTTCACAGATAAACAGAAAAATACTCCAGTGCAGGTAAAGTCATTGAAACCAGTGAGAGACTTTGAAGAAATGGTTTCAAGGCTAATTCTGCAGACAACGAAGGACTAAGGCTCTATCGAGCTTTTGAAGGATTGGAGATCCTTGAGGTCCAACATGGTCCAGCAAAGCTGGGGCTGCCCCATTCCATCACAAAATCATACTTTTGTGAGCTAGATGATTTTCAAGGTTGCCTTTTCAGCTGGCATTTTGTTTATGCCATCAAGATATGGTAGAGTGCCATGGAAGTGCTACTTTAGAGCCATTGTGATGTTATTTTATTTTGTTTTAAATTTATTTGCATTATAGGGAAGTCTTAGGGACTCTGCCTCAGGGAGGACTGAAACAGTGTGCATGGAGCAGAAGAAAAGCATTATGCTTGTGAAGGCCAACAAGATCTTTTTATTGAAGGGCTTGACACTGAAACATTAAGTCTGCCAGAAGCGCCACTTATGATTTAGAAAATAGTCTAGGTTCCTAGTCTGGTTCAAGACTGGAAGAAAAAGTAATGTCTGATGAACATGGGGGAGGCTCAAAACTCAGACTGTGATGTGTGAAGTGAGTTACTTGAGGCATTGAAGGAGAGCTCCAGACTCAGCTGAATTGGTATTTCTTTCGCTGAGATTAGTGTGTTCTAGATGATGTCATGCTGTGATGCTCTCACACACGAGCCAGTCAGATAATTGTTTTTAGTATAGGGAATTGTGGGATGGGTTATATGATGCACTGATGTCTGCTCTAGAAAGCATTGGTCAATAGTGTGCTAGGGACACTCTTTTACCCTAACAAGGATAAGATTAGATATTATCTGACTTCCTGGCTGCTTAAAGGCTATGCAAGTTCATCCAAGTGCTCACTTATACAGTTGTTAACAAAAATTCAAATTAGGTCATGGCTTTCAAGTCCTCAAAAGACCAAAACTGAAAGCAAGGGACAGAAGTCAAATGGCCACCACAGCCTGAGGTCTGTAAAATGCCAGGAAGTTGGAGAGATAAGAAAGAAGGTTTCATCAAGTGGCTCACGCCCTGTGCTGTAAGAAAACATGGAAGAATCCTAAAGTGTGGCCCAAATGACCTGCCAGAAGTTCTCACTCAGTCCTGAGTCCCACACACAGCTTGATCCTCTGCATGAAAGCCAAACATAAAAGGTGTCTGCTGTGAGCAGAGACCTGGGAGGGTGGGTAGGTAGGTGGCCGCTGTCCAATGGCCAAGGCATTGTCACTGACCCTAAGCCTGCTCCTAGCCCTGCCCATTTAGACCTTCCACTGCCTGAAAGTTAGCTGTCTAAATGTCTTTAAGGGTATCAGCCTCAGGATTCAGCTGAGGCTTCACATACACTCTGTTTCTGGGTGATATGGCTCACATGGCTGTAAATCTCTGATGCAAATGAGCCAGGCTAGGGTAGGAAAGCTGGGGTAGAACCAGCTCTCCTGTACTGGGAACTTGGAGCGGAGATGCTTCATGGCTATGAAAACAGTCAGGAAAGGCAAAGTTTAAGTTCATACAGTGAACTATCACACCATAGTCCCATGATACACTGCCTTTGCCAGCTAAGCTGCTACAGCCAGCTCCTGCCCCAGATGCTTGTTCCCACCTCTGGCCTGCAGTTTGTCACCTCCTCAGCTGTGCCAAAACAACTGCGTGTAGAGCAGTGCTTAAATCAGCACACTGAAGTGGTGGAAGTTAAAAATAAACTCTTTGTGGGAGGAGCGGAGGAAGAGCTATTTTTAATTGTAATCACTTCAATGGTCTTTCTTCCAGTGTGGTCCCACAAGGAATTCCATTAATACAACTGGGAGAAGGCAGTGGATTGCTGTGCTGGCAGTGGAGTGACTCCTCCAGGCAGAAGAGTCCCTCCTGGCAGGGGGAAAGGATTTCTGAAGCCAGGATTGCACCAGGGCCAATGTGTTGCAGAATTGTACCTTCCAATATGCAGAATTATGACTTCCCTACCTGAGTCAAAACTACACTCAGGTGTCCCAGGCTCTCCTTTAGCTATTCTGTCTCCTAGATTCTCATAGCATTCATTAAAAAATTATTGCATGCAAGCTAGCATTATCATTAATGAAAACAAATAGACACTGAGGTTTTTTCCTGTTTTATAAACAAATACTCCTTGCAATCATTCCATCATTTCATCTTCTCCACAAATTTACTATGGTATGGTTAGATGTCACCCATTAAAATCTATTCAAATACAAAATGCACAGTAAGTTGAGAATAAAAAAGCATCAGAAGAGATGCAAAACCAGGTTTTATTTAATAAAGTTTCTTACATGATGAGTAAAGGAAATATTTATGTGTTCCTTAAAAAACATTAAAAGTTTAAGAAAAAACATCTGAAAAGAGTTCAAACAGTTGCAGTGCAGCTATAAAAAGAAAATTCACAGAATAATTCAGCAACTTACTTTTGTTTTGGTTTTGGTCATTCCCATGCTTAGATGAGCTTCTCTGTGAGTGAGTGACATGTGCAAAGCCTTGGTGATGTCTTGTGTTAAGGCACCTCAGTGATTTGTTTCTGTTTGAACATGAAACACCTTCACTTGCATTCAAATGTTCCTGATGAATTTCTCCGGAAGCTTTATACCAGTGGAACACGTGAAACACGAGCAGATTTCAAACTGCAGTTGCCTTTTGAAATAAATAATTAATTACACTTCTTTTTGTGTGCCATTAACGTTATTAAAAGTCTTTCTGTGATATTGACTGAGCTTCAAAGTACTCCTCAAAAGAAAAACCAAGAATAAAAAAAAATGGGGCAGTAGTTTAACTTCCATCACAAGGAAAATGAAGTCGTATCCTGAGTCCTACATCAAGGCATCCTTCTTTTGAGACTCATGATCTATGCTCTGGATCACACAAGTTCCTGGATGCTTGGGTGTGCAGGCAGGATTTAAATCTAAATTCCTAGACTCTGAGTATGTTTAGTATGTCCTTCAATTCTCTTCTAATAAATAGAACCAGGGACATAATGAGTCAGTCTTGTAATTAGATTATATAATTGTTTCATGAACTCTGTACAAATTACCTCTTCTCTGTATTGTTTTTGTAGTGTATTGTTTTTCTTGAATAATATGGCACATATCCAGTATATATTGCAGTCAATAAAGTACCCCAATTTATAGTTTGATGGCTCACAAATGAATGACTGACATCAACAAAAATAATTAAGTCATTGCCCTTTTTAGTACCATCAGTATTCTTCATTTAGAACACCAAATTTATTTTTAAATATTAACATGTTTCCTTAAAAGCATCTGTTTACATTTTTTTATTACTACAGATGAACCATATTGCTCAGGTTTCAACAAATTTGTTATTCTAAGTAGACATTAGCATGTAATGATGTAAAGGAAATTGTATTTCACTGTATTTTAATTAAACAGGTCAACTTGAGCAGGCCTTTCTCCAGGAAAATTCTCATCAGAGTTTAGTTTTTCATCACTAGGTTTTATTTACTTCTTGAGCTTCACACAGTGGGGTTTTCCTTCCAAATGGAGGATGATAAAATAATTTAGTCTATTAAACAGTGTACTTTTGACACATGGAAGAAGTGCTGTTTTGGGTCCATACTCATACTTTAGCATTCAGCCAAGGTCTTCCAGGTTTGTTGCTGTTCATTTGGTCCAACACCATTAAATTCAGGAGGTCTCCTTTTCCAGCTGAGAAATTTGCTTTCCAATTCTCTCCCTAGGCTCAACCTAGTCAGCTCTGTGCTCCACAAGTCCAAATGCTGAGCAATGGTTAACTTATTTCAGTACCAAATATTTTTAATCTTCTGCTAGCTACAGCTCACAACAATTAGTTTCTCCTCTCTACACTTATTAGAGTAATCACTTGTGAAAGACATGTCACCTTCTGGACCACAGAGGTATGTGTAGTTCCAAGCAGGCACAAGGAAAATACATTCTTTCCACTTCTTGCAAGCAGAAATGAAGTAAATTTGTTTGGACAACCTCCGCTAAAGGAAATGTTATTCAACAATTCTGTTGAAGCTATCAAAACCAAAACCAATTTAATTTGAAAACTTAGCACAGGCCACAGACACAGTTTGTGATTTGAGTAGTAACTATTCTCCTAGGCAGTAGGAACTAAAATAAGAGTGCAGCATAAATCCTGGTTTCAGGCTGAATTACACCCCTCTCCAATTCCATGAGAGAAATATCTTGGAGCATATTCATGCGAGCCCCTACCTTTAAAGTGAAAAAGTTTAAAACCTTCAACTGAGAGCACAGGCAGCAGTTTCAACCAGTTCAGGGGTTGTTGCTTTCTCTGTTCTCTGTTTCTCTGTTGACCAAGGAGAAAACTGGAGGTTTTGTTGTAGTTTCTGGTGTCTGAGAAAGGAAGAGGTGCTGAGATTTTGGCTTCTCATCCAGGCATGACAGACCTTTCCTACCACTCCAGATGTGAGCCTGTTACCAAACTGAAAGAGAAAAAAAAAAATACAAAGCATTTTTTCTGCCCTCTCGAGATGACCTTGTTGCATATTTAATTTTAAATTGATTTTCTTTAAAGGACTAAATACTTCAGAAAACAGCACAAAAATCTTCATTTTGGATAATATTAAATGCTTTGATTGATACAAAATTTTCTGGAGGGGAAGAATTTGGCTTAGTGTAGAAGCTGAAACCCTTTGATTTGTGGTAGGTAAAGGTGCGTCCCTACTGCCCAGATGGTGGTCTGTGGGGAGTGGCACTGCATAGGGTGTCACCTATGGGGCATTTGGGGGAAAGCGGAAAATAGCCAGGGAAAAGCCCTCCAGCCAGCTAAGCACTGCTGAGTTTTCATCTCCCAACACTCCTAGGCTCTGACAGCCCTACCTCTGTTGGATTTATCTGTGACGCCATGAGATGCCACTGATGTCAGTGCTCATGGTTGTCCTTTCTGCTGGGGTCACTGGCCCCCAGAATTAAGGGCAATGGAAGTTTATAAGGGTGTGCTGGCCGTGGAGCTGGATCTGCCATCTTTAGTGTCTGATGGCACGGCATCTGTTGCATAAAGAAGTGCTGTTAAACCTGACAGAGCCTGACATAACAGAGAACACCTACATTACCTTTACTGTTAAGTTCATTACAGGAGCTATGGTAGTTGCTGAGCTAGTGCTGATTAGGTTTGTTTGGGACCAACAGCTTCCAAGCTGTGATAGCAGAAAACTCTGCATTAGCTGACCAAATATTCATCTGAAGTTTGTATAAGAATCTGCTTAAAGCCAGTTTAGTGAAGTTGAAACCATGACTTGAAGGGCTGAGCAGCAATTCTTGCTGGTAACCTCAGAAGTGATCCACTGGCAAGGTTTATTTCTGCAAGAGGTATTTCCATGGAGGTCTGTGGCACTGGCTCTTCATGTTTAATTCATCGTGAACAAGGACAACTTTCAGCTGAATGAGTAGCCTTAGACGGTTTTAGGATCTGGATAAGTGAGCAGGGACACAGAAGCAGGGCTTCTTTGTAAGCCCCCTTTCACACACCCTATCAGGAAAAACAACCTACAGTAATGTTACAATAAAAATATGCTGCTGCAAAGCAAATAACCTATGTAAATTTATACTAAAACTGTGTCGTTGGGGGGTTTTAGATTATTATTTCAGAGGTGAATATTAAAGTTGTGTGCTGCTAAGCTTATGTTTGATTGTCATTGGCAAGCGCTAAATGCATCATCCAGGTATCATCCTGGTTGCTGATGAATGCTAGCAACTCTCTGAAGTTATCCTGTAACACTGGGGCATGGAATTTTCTTCAGAGTTTATTGAAAGTGCATGGGTCCATTTTTATTTTACCCTTGGAAATAGTAGTCACTCTATACATCACATTGATTTACTCTGAGAATTACTTACTCAGAAAAAGGCTGCTAACTCTATCCATATTAAGAATACAAAAAATTATTAAAATCTCAGTAACATTAGGATTACTCCTATCTCCTTTGTTACTGTGTTCCATATTTAATACTAAAACTATTTTGTCCATCAAGAAAGACAAAACAAGAAATTATTACAATGTGCATATGTAAAACATGTAAGAAATTACAGCAAGAAAAAACCTTTACTGGACTATGCTGCTTCTTGCTCATCTAATTGGAATTAAAAGAAAGTCGTTTGACTCTTTAAAGTTCAGACATCTGTGACCTCTTAAAAACAATCAATACCATCAGGGGAACGATGTATTACAGCCACCTAGTTTTGGGACGATCGGCTTTTTAATTGTTCTTTTGCCTGTTTGCAGACACTGGCGTCCTTTACTGTTGAATTGTAAATTCAACATGAGCAGCAATAACGGATGCATAAACCCAACCTTTTCCTAAAGTAATGGAAAAGTGCGGATTATTTGCACGCCCTTTTTGGTCGTAGAGGCTTAGGCGAAATGGATAAACACTGGCAGTGATTACATGAACGAAATGGAAATTGCGGTATTCCCACGTCGAACGTATATATTTATACTTCTAACTGCAAATAGAGGGCTGTGTCCGCTAAGCCATTAACACCGAGGGTAAGAAAAGCAAAAGGGAATGAAGGCGTCGCCTCCCCGGAGGTGAATTAGCAGCATCGCTTATCTTCGGGCCGCTGCGGACGGGACCCGCCCGGCCGGGACCTGCCTCCGCGACTCCCTCCGACACCTCCATCTATCAAAAGGAGGGAGAAGCCTGCGTCTGTGGGGATGACAGGCAACGCCAAGGGGGGGTACACGCATTTTGCCTGTCCATGGGACCCCCACAAGTCTCGTTGGAAACCTCTCCCGATCTCCTCGGTCTCCACACCTCCCGTGGCACGCTTGCTCATACCTTCCCGAGGCAGGAGCCATCCATTTACTTTTGATAGCAGCGAGGAGCAAGGCTATTAATAGGCTATCTAATTACCCCGAACTGCTAACTCTGAAATCTCTCATTCTGTGATGTGGTTGTTTTGATTTGATTTTTCAAGTTAGTGGCGCTTGCATGTACAGAACTGGTCAGACTCGCTCTGGGAGATATTATTTTAACGTTTAAAAATCTACTTTCATTCCAAGCAGGAACAAAGTCCCCAAACTTTGACATTTCACACGAAAGCAGCAAGTTAAAACATTATTAGTTGTGATGGAGGGAAGCGGTTTGCTTAGCTAAGATTACGAATGCCGTTGTTTGGGGGTTTAATATGATTATTATTCGCACGTGTTCTCAGACGCTTCGGTCAGGCAGGTAAATGGGGAGGAAAGCGGTTTCAAAAGGGAAGGCGAGAGGTTGCCACGATGCCAAGAGAAACGGAGCGGCCCCGCCGGAGCTCAGCGTGGACATGCATGAAACGGATCTACTCCCGAAAAATGCTTCCAAGAGAACATATTCATTTTGATCTGTGGAAAGCATTTCACTGGAAGATTGTGACCTGTTCTGATGGTTTATTTTATTTCCTGGACAGAGAAGTAAGAAGACAGCTATGTGGGGGGTTTCCCGGCAGGTTTCGATGCATGCATAAACCGATATTTCCTTCATGGTGTGCGGCAGTGGCGACAGCCACCCCAGGGAACAGTCGGTGATGTTTCTTGTTTGGGTGATTTTTGTTGGTGTTTTGTTTTGTTTAGTTTTTGTTGGAGTTCTTTTGGGAGGGATGTGTTTAAGTGAGAAAGAATTAACTTTCTGTGCTGCGGGCATGGGGGCGGAGGCAGGATAGCTAATTGCAGATCGGATTTGATATTGCCTAACATCCGTGATAGGGAACAGGGGGAGGATGAGGAGAAGCTCGGCTCTAAAGCGCTGGGGAGGAGAAGTGTGGCTCCGCCGTGCCTCGCGTCCCGCCGCTCCCGTCTCTCTCCCACAACGACCTCTCGCAACAAGAAACTTTTCCCCGGGTTTTCCTGTCAGATCCAGCAGAAGGGAGCCCTGAAAGCCTTCCCCAGCGCCCAGACAGGAACAGAGATCCCCACGGCTCCGGCCCGGGAGACGCGGCGGCGGGAAGGGCTCTGGGCTTCCACGGCGGCCGCGGGCGGAGGCGGCTCCCACCCCCACGCCTCCCTGTTCCCCTCGACGGGGCGGCGGGAACCAGGGTAGGGGCCTTTCCTTCTGGCCTTGTCTCGAAACGGGTTCTTTCACTAGGTGTGAAAGCCGATTCGCACACAGAGTCGAGGTACTTGATTTATCTACAGTTGTGCGCAGAAAGGGGTACTGCATTTAAAAATCATACATAATATTCGTCACTGCAAGCAGTGAGTGGAACACAGCCCCAGTGCTTTGTAGCAAAGGCATTGAGGTGCCCGTTGATAAAACGGTCAGAATTAGGCCATTTTAGCCACCTATTCTCAACACCTTTAAAACGGCAGAGGAGAAAAAGTAATCATTAACTCATTTTCAAAGTCCCTGTGTATGTGCTGGAAAGAGACAAACCGTGTGTGCGCCTGTTGGACAGAAGCAGCTAAATCATGTTCTTTAGGGTATTGCGTGTGTCTCGGCTGCCTCCCGGTCACCCCGAGAACTGGAGGGCATCGCCTTCGTCCTGCGCGCCCCACCGAGGCTCGGCGTGCGGGTACCGCGGAGCGCCGGCTCCGGGAGTCAGGTTACGCGGCAACAGGAGCCTCCTCCGCGCGTTTTGTTGATTTTTTTTTTTTTTTTTAGGCTGAAATCATTAACCAGCCGGACCTCAGAGACTGGAAGGAGGGCAAATAAAAAGAAGCTGCAGATCATTATTTAAAAAAAAAAAAAAAAACCACACCTAAAAAAAACCAACACAACAAAAAAACCCCAACCACACAGAAACCACACACTTGGGCACATACTGCATAAATGTCCGTGCGGGCTCTCTGATGCCTGATGCTTATTTGAGAGTCAAGTGTTTAAAGACACGGTGGAAACTACCCAAAAGCACGCAGTAGCAGGTCACCAGTGACCGGGAGGCCGCTGACTGCGGTGGGGAATATCCTTTTGCCCCACTCCCCGCCGCCGGGCACGGCCTCAGCCTGGGGGGGAGCCGAGCGGCCGGCAGGGAGCGGGCAAGGTTCCGCGAGCCGGGTCAGGGTGTCCTGCTCCACGGAGCCCGGAGCCTGCTGTCTGCGACCAGCGAGGACGGCTAGAGCTAAAGCTCGGCCTCTGAGCACCCGGCAGCCCTTCGTTAGGAATTTCGAGGGAAGAAAAAATAATCCCTCCTCATCCTTGGTAGTCTGGGGGTCCATCCTCACCGTGGGACACATCTCATCTATCACAAAGGGCACGTTCACCGTGCCCACCCCTGCCCGTGCTGTGGTGTGTAGAGGATCTTGCTGCTTTGGGGGTCAGTTTTGGCTGACCACTACCCTCACCTCCCTGGGCTGTCCCACCCAGCCCGAAACGGAGGTGATGGGTGATGTGAAAGACCCCTATCCCTCTGAAATCCATCTATTCCCGGGCGAATGAGGATTGATCCGCCGGCTTCGGCCGCCTTTCCTGCCGCGGGGGCTTGAGCTCTCCACGGCCGGCAGCCGGGAAGCTCAGAGCCAGCCGGCAGCTCCCCGCTGGCTGAGCGCTCCCGAGAGCCGCCGGTGTCCCGATCGATATGTCCGCTTCAATGTCACAGCCGCTGGGCAATGGAAACAGTCCGTATCGTGGGGTGGCCTTGATAAAAGTATATTTTAAGTAGCGCGGATAAGCGAAGGGGAGAAGAGAGGAGGAGAGGT
This sequence comes from Vidua chalybeata, assembly GCF_026979565.1. Classification (NCBI taxonomy): domain Eukaryota; kingdom Metazoa; phylum Chordata; class Aves; order Passeriformes; family Viduidae; genus Vidua; species Vidua chalybeata. The sequence continues at coordinate 106,037,823 of NC_071530.1, forward strand.
GCCGGCACGTCGCCCGTAATAACCGCGGCGCTTATCAGCCCGGCCTAAACTCCCCAGCAGTTTCTAAAGTACATTAAGTTACATAAACACGTCTCGGAAAAGAATACACTCCAGCCTGCGATAGTCACCAAAGTGACCCTTCGCACCGCCTCGCACCCGAACTCACCGGGCCCCTACGGCCGCAGCGCCACGGGAGCATTGGGGCCCGATGCCGGGCGATGCCCGATGCTTCCGAGACTGTCCGGGCCGAGGGGCAGCGAGGGTTCCCTCCGAGCCTCCGGACAGAGCCTTCCCTCCTCCCTAGTGCACCCCTGCTAAGGGATCACGTTTGCAGAGACCCGAGTGGGGGAAGGAGCAACAGCTCTGCGCTTGCACACGGCTTGCCCCCAACCCTTTTTTGGGAGGTTGAAGTGCCCGCGAGGGAATTTGCCTTAATTGGATACGAAACTTTTTTTTTTCCCCCAATCTGCCTTCTTCCCTCTTTGGCCACAACGACCAGGAACGATGGTCACCTCGCTGGCACCTCCTCCCCGGCGGTGTCTTCTGGCAACCGAGCACCCCCCTGCCCTCAAAAATGTCCCTGCACATGCACCCCCGGGTACCTAACCCAGGTATGGTGCAGGAGATACCTGAGAGCCTCCCGGAGCCCCGGGGTGAAAGCTACGTCAGCAGAATGGGATTTGGGAAAGGAGTGACGTAATGAAGAGTTAGGAGTCTATGATTTAAGCCGTTCGACAGCAAACCCGAAACGAAAAGGAGTGGAGAGGAAAGGGGTGACTAGGAATGGTTTCCCACGCTGGTCCCAATTTACGCCGAGTTTTCTTATCATGTTTATCGGAGGAAACAAAACGAAGCTTGCAGCCCGGCTATAACGTAAACAGGCTAATCGGCAGGGAAAAAAAACAAGGCGCCTGAGTGTAAAACACGGGTCACTTTGGAGCCAGGGAAAGAGGCGCCTGCCAGGCCAACGTGGCCGTTCTTCCCAGCCATCCTCACCTTTCGGGCAGGCACCCTCCAGGCCCAGGCGGGTCCCCACCTCCCCCCATGGGCTTACATGAGCACCGGCAAACCCCTCCCAGAGAGCAAAGCCCGTCACTTGAAAAAAAACCCTCACGGAATTTCTCGCTGTATATCCACCTTTACACGTGTTTGAAATACCCTCGTGTTTAACAGGAGAAGCGGCATCCAAACGACTGAAAGGAAACGCGGGGTTTAAAGCTCGGCGCTTCTCAGCACAGAAATTTGTAGTGGCAGCACCCAAGTTGGGGAGAAGCAGCGTGGGCATCGACTCCCTCAGCTTCCACTGCTCTTGTCTCTCATTTGCAGGTAAAAACTATGGCAAAAATGTTTTACTTTTCAAGCTAGGATCAGACGACTAGCTAGGTAGAAAACAAATCACTGCCCTCGCTTGCAAAAGCTTATTTTCTATTGAATATTGCACTCACTAAAATGCACCTAAAAGTAAAAAGGAAAAAAAGTCACTTCAGCCTGGCAGGGTGACCGATATTATTTAACGATATTATTTAGAGACAACTGACAAGAAAGAAATATCACCTTTAATCATAAAATTTAATAAAAAATCAGTTTCTCGGGAAAGTGTTTGTTTTCCAATCAAATCCCTACCGCGCTATACCACAAAAATTAACGCGCACAATAAACTTCCAAGTCACAATCTATTCACCCACACCGGCAGAGCGGATCGCTACAGCCAGCGTTTTACCGTACTCCCAGTACTGCAAATTCTTCACCTCCCGTTCACCTCGCCTGGAAAGACCGAAAGAAAAGCCGTGCCTACCCCAGGAGCGACAGCACCGCGCATCAGCAGGTTTGGGCTCGGTTTCTGTCGGGAGGGCTCATGCCTGCCGGCTGCCGAGAGCCCGGCTGTGCTCTAGTCCAGCCCTTTGCCGCAGATGACTTTCTGTACAAACTGATGATGACAGATATCCAGCTGATAACCTCTGGTGAACGAAGTTATTTTAATTTCCAGTCACTTTCCTGCTAAGTACCATATCAGTTTGTACACAGCTGAGATAAGAGGGTTGAGGAGCGGGGGGGTAATAAGAAAGAAACAGAGGAAAAATGCCTACCGCCAGCTGTTGGGATGGACACATCCCACAGCTTGCTTTGGCTTAATCTGATGGTTGGGGCAACTCAAGGAGGAGCCACATTTTTTTCATCTCGGATAGCTCAGATTCTGACGAGCAAAAACTAAGGAGATTTGATGGAGGGATACGCTCGCCTAGTTGCTTAGGGCGAAAACCAGGCACACATCTCCCCCGGGGCCGCTGCCAGGGGACATTCGTTGACATGCTGGGAGGCGCGGAGAAGAAAAAAAAAGAACCTTACAGAAGTTATGAATATTCACCATAAAAAATATTTTATCCAGGAAGAAGGGAAGAATGTGTATTATTTCTGGGTTAAAATAAATTAAAAAAAAAAAAAAAAAAGGAAATAAAAGAAAAAGAAAAAAGACTGGGGTATCTGGCAGGTATCTCTGCTCGTTCCTGCTCTAAGGGCAGGGGTCCGTCGCCCCTCCGCTGTGGGCACTCCGAGGTGCCCCCCCGCCCCCGGGGCTGCGGCGGCCCGGCTGGCCCCGGGACTGGCACCCCTGCGGAGCCCCGTGTTTGTTTAGGGCTGGCCGAGCCCAATCAGGGCCGGCTGCCTGCAGTTTTCCGGCAGGGCTGCGAGAGGCGCCTCCTCTCTCCTTTTTATACATGAGCCGCCGGCCGCCGCCGCCGGAGTCGCCGCCGCCGCTCGTCCCCGCCGCACTGGATTTACCGCCCGACGCGGCCCCGCGCCCCGGCCCCATGCGGGGCACCGGCATCAGGTTTGGCCCCTCTCTTTCCTTGCCTCGCCGCGGTTTCGCTTGCTCTTTCTCGGTCTTCTGCCGCTGCCTCTCCACCCTCGGGCGCTCCGAGGGGAACGCGGCGCGGCGACGGCTGCCCCTGGCTGGGGGAGCCCGAGGGAGACTGTGTGGGCAAACATCCGATGCCGCTGCCTGGAGCTCTTATCTGCCGGAGACTTATCTCCTAGTTATCTCGCAGAAGGGAGAGACGTATTTGGTGCCTATCTGCGAGGGGGCTCTGTGTGTGTGTGTGTGTGTTCTGTATTCTTGTGCCTGTGGTTATCTGGAGTGCCCCGAGGTGGGCTGAGAACGGAGACCCTCTCTTGCTGTCACTTCTGTGTGTCCCCTTTCGCTTTCTACCCCCTCTCCTAGGGGCTGGGCACGGGGTCTCTGTGTCTGTCTGTCCGGCCTTCCTCATGCTGGCAGCTCCGAATTGACACCGCTCGGCTCGGGACGGGTGTCACCGCTGCATGGTGTGCTGGGGCTCGGGGCAGGCCCCCAGCCAGGGCTGTCCGCTGGATCCGGCCCCTACGGCAGGCACATCCCACCCTGCCTCGGTCCGTGTCCCGCCGCCGCCGCGCACACTTCGGGCCCGGCCCGCGCGCATCTCCCGTCTCCCAGGGGCCTTTCCCTCCTCCTCCTCCTTTCCGTGACCTTGGGCTGGAAATAGGCAAACAAGCGAGGCGATGCGCGGAAAAGCTAACATCGCTCTCCGGCGAAGTAACCTTAAAGGGATCGCCTTACTAATTGTTTTCTCGGTGGAACTGAGTCAAATGACTCATTCATTGAAATAATCATAACAACGACAGCAGCCAAGGAAGGGCAGAGACAGGGAAAAATGCCCCTCACCCCCCTCTGTCCCCACGCCCTTACGCCCACCTTTGCCCCGGCGTGCTTCGTGTTCAAATCCGCAGCCCGGGATGCGAAGGGAGAGGGGAGCAGCCCTCCCGCGGTGGGGAAAGCGGGGCCGGAGCCGCAGCCCTGGCCCCGCGGGACTGGCGTCTCCCGGCTCGTCTTGACCTGGGTTGCCTGATCCCATTCCGCCGGGGCGAGGGACAACAGCGCCGAGGCGACATGACTGATTAAGCGCTCAGAGGGGCCAGATAAGCCCTGATGAATCTCATTACGGGAGGGAGACGAGCTGTCCTGTTTGCAAACTTTGTTATTATTATTTCTCTCTCCCCCTCTTCCCTGCTCTTTTGTGTCCGCCCTCCCCGCCCTGCCCTGCGGATCCCCCCCTCCACTCCTCCTCCTCCTCCCCTCCTCGCCCTTCCCCATCCACACCCAGCGGCTAGAAGGGGACCTGGATGGCCGTGGCTGAAGGCGGCTGGTGCGCGGTGAAGCGGTGCGCTGCGGACGCCGGCGGTTCCTCCTGTCCCTTCGCGACCAGGGAGCCGCGCCCGTCTCCTCCTTCGCCCTCCTCCTCCTCCGGCTCCCAGGGTGAACGCGGATCCTCCAAGACTCCTCGGCCGGAGACCGACGGCAGCCACCGGCCGGCCCCGCCGCCGCCCCCCGCCGCCGAGGGCAGGTCGCTGCTCGCCCCCTACGTGCACTTCGGGACCCCCCACCCCTCCGGCCGTCCCAGCTGGGACGACATCCTGCTCTTTGCGGACTTAGACCAAACCAACAAGCTGATCTGGTCCAGCCGCGGCCCCAAGCTGAGCGCCCTCGGCGCCGAGCAGCCCGAGGAGATGTACCAGACCCTCGCCATCTCGGCCGCCCAGGGCCCCACGCCTTACGACGGATCTCCGGGCGGCTTCATGCACTCCACGCCCAGCTCGCCCGTCTACGTGCCCACGACCCGCGTGGGCTCCATGCTGCCCACGCTGCCGTACCTGCAGGGCAGCGGGGCGGCCCAGCCCAGCCACCCGGGCGGCGGCCACGCCGTCTGGTCCCAGCCGGCCGCGGAAAGCCCCTCGTACAGCAGCGGCGGCGGCTCCCACCCCTCGGGCCGCTTCCCCTATTCCCCAAGCCCGCCGGTGGCCAACGGGGCCTCCCGGGAGCCCGGCGCCTACAGCAACAGCCTGGGTGCCAGGGACCAGTACAGCCCCCTGGCCCGGCCGCTCAATGGCTCCTACGCGGGGCCTTACACGTCCTACGTGGGGCCACAGCTCGCCCCTGCCTGGCCCACGGCGCCCTTCGAGAACTCCATGCTGCACTGCCTCCAGGGCCGGGCTGCCCCCATCCCCGTCCGGGCACCCAGCGCAGGTAGGAGCTGCGGGCAGGGCAGGGCAGGGCAGGGAGGGTCGCCGCATGCCGGGGCTGCCCGCTGTGGGGGCGGCGGGGGGCGCGGGGCAGCGGCGGCAGGGCCGCCCGGGCGCGGCGTTGGCAGGCGAGGGGCGACCCCGCCGTCGGTGTCAGGACGGCGGTCCCGGCACCGTGGCTGTTCTGGAGTGGAGGTAACTCGCGTCGTTTGTGTTGAGTTAGGGGAAAAATACACCTCCAAAAAGCGGTGTTGTTCGGAGTACGGCAGTTGGGGTTACCAACCCAAAGAACCCAAAACGAATTGCCCGGTGTAAACTTAATTTTTAATTTTTCCAAACCAGTGCATTCCTGCTTCCCCTAAATACAGTCAACTGGACAAGAAACGGTGACAAATTCACTGCAAATTAATTGTTCTTGTATCATAGAGGAAAATTGCAGGGGCTCACTTAACCCATTTTGGATTATTTAATCTATATAACACTTCGGTGCTTCATTTAAAAAGAAAAGCAGTGAAGCAAAACCTCGTATACGAATGAGAAAACCTAATTTGTAAACTGCTGCTAAAATACAGCACCTCCTGATGGGATTTTGCTTTCATTTCCGAGGTGCCCCATCCTTATTTTTTGGTTTAGTTAGGGAGCTTCTCGGTGTCATTAAATCAACTGTAGAAGTGGAGTTTGAGCTGCGATGATTTAGTCAGAGGTAGAAAGATTAACGATTATTGCAGTCTCTTCAGCTGTAGAATAAATCTATGTATATATAAATAGAGGTTTATAGAGAGGTGTGTGTGGCTATGTATATGTATTTATATATACATGCTATGCATATATTTATTATTTATATACACATATTTATGTAAATATGTGTATGCACACAGATTTGATCATCATTTACTTTAAGCATAAGCTATCCACCAGGTGCATATATTTTATAGACATCGTGATTTTCTCTTTCAGTGCAGTATTGCAGAAAATTACCCCATGGATTTTCGTCTTTCTGTAGGGCTGTACACACAGTGCTCCTCCCGTCTGTCGATGATATCCCGTAGATTTAAGTATTTTAATCCTCCCACTTGGTGTTTAATATCATGACAGAGAGAAGAAAATCAGTTGTAGCAGTGATAGGAGAAGCCACATCTCAGGGTAACAAGAAAGTTGAGTTTTAAGCTCAACTTTCAAAAGTTATAGTGTGAAACTAGGTGATGGAGAGGAAAGAAATTAGTTGGTTTTTTTTGTTGTGGTGCTTTTAAATATTTTTTTTTATGATTTTGTCGGGAGAGACGTGGGGTTGGAAAATCTCACGGCAAAGAGAGAAGAGGGGTGAGTAAGAAGGAGCAGAGAAGTGAAGGAGCCGAGCGCTGGAGGAGGTTGGGGCAGGAGTGTCAAGGCAGCCGAGGAGCACAGCATCTTCCCCTGTTCCAGCGGGTCTCTCCTGCCCTTGTGCCTCCCTCCCACCAGTGCTGGGGGCTGGACGGGTAGGGATTAGCCTGTCCATGAGAGAAAGGACGGGTGCCAGGGCAGCCGCAATGCGGTGTAACGCGCGGCCAAACAGCCCGGAGCTCCTGGGCCAGGCGAATTTTCTGTTCCTGTGAGGCAAAACGCGGCAGCAAAGCCGCGTTGTCCCGTGTCAAAATTGTGGAAAAATTGTAGCCGAAATGTATTTTTTACAGCTAAATATTAGACAGTTTGCTAAAGGTTTCTTAACGGTACTCGTAGAGATGCTTAAACAGCATCTAAAATTAAAACTTTATTTTGTTTTCTTTGGAAAAAAGTGTAGTGCTCACTCTCTAAGGGGAAAAATATTTGAAAATGCTCGGGAAATATTGTCACGGCAGAATTTCCTTCTGCAGTCAGGAAGGCAATGCTATAAAATAAATAGCTGAGACAAAATACTGTTTAAGTTCCAGCGTCCTTGACGTCCTAAACGTTTTTCTGGTTACAGTCTTCAATGGTACTTTTAGTGCAAAGATTAATAAATCTTAGCGATGTGCTAAGAGCTAGGAGCTGACAACGTAAGTTGAACTGTGCTCTCTGGACTGTGCCGTGTGCCCGTTCCTCTTTAGCGCCTAATAATTCGCAAACGAAGGGAGGAAAGAAACGTATTTGGGTGGGTGCGGGCCAAAAGGCCGTCTCTTTCTCGGCTCAAAGCCTGCCGCAGCACCGCAGCCCAGTCTCCAAAGCTGCTAGACCTTTGCGAGCTCTCTTTCGCTGTGCAGTGAAACGTTCGAGAATAACCCAATGATGAATTTAGGCAGGTAGCAGAGGGAGGAAATAAAAAAATCAATGACGAAGCTCTGAGTCTGAAACATACATTCCCAGACTCGACTCGAAAGCTGCTGTAAAAATCCAAACATCTCCTTTTATTATTTCTGCACAACGTGGCACAGTCTATGTAAAATAAGAATTCATTCCCCCCCCCCCGAAATATGGAAATATGGAGAGGTGAATCAGAACAAGGATTAGCATGGGTTAAAGTACTAGGTTTTATAAGTGGGTTTTCTCTCTCTTTTTTTCTAGTTTTTTTTTTTTTTTTTCCCGTGCTTTTATACCTTTTTTTTTCCCCCTCAGTGCTCAGTAACTATGAAAGCAGGAGGCACAATACCGGTTTTTTTTTCCCATTTCCTCTATTTCCTACAAACAGCTCTAATTTGACCAAATAGCCGAGGTGAAGCAGCCGCTACCCCTAGCTGCCTTGGCACACCAGGGCTCCAAACGCTGCCTCTAAACTTGAAGCTTTACTAGTTGAAAGGCATTTAAAACAAGAGTTAGGGTAGAAACGTTCTTGCCAAGCTTCGACCCTGGGGAATATTGAGCAAAAAGACAGCTGCTTATATCCACCTCCCAGGGTGGCTCTGGAAATGGCTATTCTGACAGCCACCTCACTCCCCACTAAAGGCAAGTGCACCTTCCTTTCCGTCTTATGGGCACCACGGAGGGGGGTTCGCCCCTCGAGTGGACCCCAGCCGAATTTCCCAAGGGTCAGATCCCGATGGGAGTGGACGGCGGGCCGGGGCTGAGCCCTTCGGCGGGCCGGTGTCCGGGGCTCACCGGCTCTGCTCCGGCTCGGAGAGCAAGAGCTCCGCCGGGGCCGGCAGCGGGTCTGGCACATTTAAATAAATAGAAAAAAGAAAAAAAAAAAAAAAAAAAGGGAAAAGAAAAAACTCAGGGATTTTGTACAAAAGATCACCGCATGCCCGCCGTCACTGCCGGGGAATTGCTTTTCCGAGGGCCGGTTGCTCGCTCGCTCGCGGCCCGGGTTTCGGCGGGGCCGGGGCCGCGCTGCGCGGGGCTACACCGGGCTCCGCGGCCGTGCCCCACCGCCTCTCCCCTCTGCTCCTGTCCCCAGAGCTGCTGGAGGACCTGTCCGAGAGCCGAGAGTGCGTCAACTGCGGCTCCATCCAGACCCCGCTGTGGAGGAGGGACGGCACCGGCAACTACCTGTGCAACGCCTGCGGGCTCTACACCAAAATGAATGGCCTCAGCCGGCCCCTCATCAAGCCCCAAAAGAGAGTGGTGAGTAGGGAGGGAGGGGAGGAGGGGGGCGAGAGGAGCTCTGCCTCAAGGAACCCCAGTCACCTGTAGCCAGGGAGAAATTTGGGGCAAAGATGGGAGATAGCAATCAGTGTATTAGCCTGGTGCAAAACTGCAAAACTGTAGAGGGGCTCCTGACCAGGTTTACAGGTCAAACTGGTCACTGTGAGGGGTGACAGGGCTGGCAACCTTTTCAGAACCGCTTCGGACCCATTTCCAGGCTCTGAGCTGGCAAAATCTCTCTCTGAGCCCTTGTGAGCTGCATATCAGGCATGGGCCAGCCTGGCTTTTTGAGCTATGAACCCCATCTGTGAGGGGGATTCAGTGGCTTGGAAGAAATTTGTGCTGGTGATGTTGGACATTTCCAACAGGAAAAAAAAAAAAAAAAGAAATCAAGATTGGAAAATGTTTGTTCAAAGGGCTAGGAATTTCTCCAGACCTGCTTTGTTTGCTGAGAGCTCGATCCTTGGGAATGTAAGCAAGTTTTGTATATAATTCAAAGAAAACCAATTGTTTAAACAATGATAATACCCTTTGTTTTGTTTTACTCCTAAGAAATGAGTGGCAATTTTTCTAAAAATATACTCCTAAAACTAGGGGGGGAAATAAATAGTACAAACCAGAACCCCTGTTTATAACTCAGGCTGGCACTGAATAGGCAAGGAGAAAATTTAACAAGCGGGAACTGCACATTATGTTTAGCAAATCTGGGTGGAGGTCAGCAGACAGAAAGAATACGCACTTCAGTAATGGCTGTTACCGAGCGAGCCACAATAAATCACCACTATAATCCGAGCTGATGTTTGGACCCTTGTGTATGGAGACAGTGTATCAACCCATCAGCCTTTCAAGCCCCTTTCAATCATGCCAGCTGCTTTGCTCTGTGTTTTGCTGTTTTCCATGGGCTAAAGCACCTACTGTTCTTTATTTCACAGCCATTTGAATTTAGTGCTCTTACGGGAGCGAGGGGAAACAAGACCCAAACAGATCATCTGTTCGATGATCGGAACAGACAGTAAACACTTGGGAACCAACCCACCTCTGCTTAAAGACCTTTCTTTAATCCAAAGAGTTAATTTAACTTTAAACCAGAGGTTTACAGCTGCTCGGTGTCTGGTTTTTTCTAGCTGGTTGTCTAGTAAATTTCGTGACACAAGGTGTTATCTCATTAGTGGGGACAGATGCAGCGGAGGGACCAGATCTGCTGATTGTATCCAGCGACAGAGCCCAACTTGCTGTGGCACCCTGGCCCAAGGCAGACTTCAAGTAGCTGACACCCTGTTCAAGCATTTCTGTGTAGTCTTTTTTTTTTTTTTTTTTTTTTTTTTTTGAGGGAGGGGTGGGGGTGAGAAGACTAAAGCAGAGTCGAACTACAGCCCGATTTCAGTCTGACACCTCAGCGAAATAACTCTGAAATAGCTCTGTGTAACAATCCCTACCGAGTACCCTGGCCATAACTATAAATCAACCATGACTCTGTGTTCATGCAGTTGGAAATATGTAGGTGAGAAGGGAAAATGTTTTGAAAACGCTAAACATGTTTAGATTGCCCCAAAGTTTCTGATAAAATTCCTGCATCAGAAAAGTCATTTTAGCTTCAAAACATGCCAAAACTCCATGTCTGTTTAGTTACAGGAATGAGCAAAATCTATTGAAATAAAATGTATGAAGGTTCAGACCAGGCTGCATAGGAAAGAGAAAGATTTAACGGAGTGAAACAGCTGACAGCATTTGACTTGCAGAGAAAGAAAATGAAGCATGTGTGTTATGACCACGTAAAACACGTATTAAGTTGAGGATGCAATTTGAGTGCTGTTTGCGTATTTAACAACTAGGTCAAAAATTCTGTTTTTGTGATCCTTGGATTTTTAAAATTAAAAATTGTATTTGTGTTCTTCAGCCTATATAACACTTGGCTGGGTGGTTAGCTTTTTTTTTCTGTGCAGTTAATAATGGATCACTGATTCAAGATTACAAAATTTGTATTTAATTTGGAGCTCTTTCTGAGCTGTGGTGTAAAATGAGAGCTTACTGCTAAAGACACTCAAACAGACAATATTCAAGAAACTCAGTTATTACTCTGGAATATTCTTCATTCTCAAAACATTTTTATCGGTTTCCCCAGTGGCAGGCAGCCCTGTGGTATCAAAGGTGACCCAGTTATGTCTAACAACCCAGCAGTAAATGATTCAAGAGGAAGGGCATTGTACCCTTAAGTTAGTAATTTCAATTATGGGCATTTTATGGTCAGAATAAGATTAATGCAATCCTCTAAAACTGACTTCTCCATGTAAACTTGTTCAGCTGCCAGACACAGAGCTAGGCACAGATTTTTTTTGTATTTTTTTGACAATGCGATACTTTGAAAAAGACTAGATTTATGATGTAGCTGGAATTCTTTGCTTGTGATGAACGTAAAAGAGATCAGTTGTTACAGGGACTTTTATAACCCATTCACCTTCATTTCACATGTTTATGAGGACTGCCTTCACTTATGATATACAGCCTGTAGCCATAAAGCTCTGGGTTATACGGTTATTTCTGATAGAGAGTTGCTTCATCTTGGCTCCAAACTCCACGGAAGAGTGTCATAAATGGCTTGTTCGCAGTGGGAACCTTGTTGTCACCCACCAGCTTTTCTTCTGGCCGAGAGAGGCTCTGCTCTGTAAAACACGCTCCCAAGGCATGGTTTTTTTTGTACGACAATAAAATGGGTGATGATAAAAAGATCTTTTTATGAAAGTATATGCTGTTGTATGTGTTACCCCCGGGATGCCCAGAAAAGTTTTCCCCAGATGTGGTGCCACCGAGGGCAGGTGATTAAAGTGGCTGATTTTTCTGATGGGTCAGGAGTATCAGTGACAGGATCAGAGCTACCTCTTCACCCACCATACAGGGGAGAGGACACTGAACTGGCTGGAGAGGCGGCACGGGAGATATGTGCCTTCTGTTCAGCTCGATGGAGCTTTAGTGGAGATATATCCTAGCTGTCCTGCTGGAAAAAGACCCAGTGCCTTCTGGTCTGAACAGACTTCTGGTCACCAGCTCCCAGATGAGAATTTTGCCTCTGCTGTGACTGCCCAGGGTTGAAACACATTTGGTACCTCTTCACAGCGTCTTTCCACTCTCTGATATGAGGATAATTCCGTTCTAATTCTGGGCTGTTGCTGACAGATACTATAAAAAAAAGCTCCCGTGTTAAAAAGCGCCATGTGTTAAAGGACTTTTTATGAACCATAAAGACGTAAATCATTGTCTGCTGCTCACCTGTTTATGTTTGCCTCCAGCCTTCGTCGCGGCGGATGGGCTTGTCCTGTGCCAACTGCCACACCACGACCACCACCCTGTGGCGCAGGAACGCCGAGGGCGAGCCCGTCTGCAATGCCTGCGGCCTCTACATGAAACTCCATGGGGTGAGTGGCTGCTTCACCAAGGGAGATCCCCTGCCAGCTCTGATGCTGCTTTGGGGAAGGGGTGGTCCTCAAAAAAATGACCAGCGAAATGCGTAGAGCAACAGAAGAATGTGTGACATTAGAAAATGATTGTACCACTTCAGCTTTTTTTCAGATTGTTACGCTTTTGTTACGCTTTTAGTTATGTGTTTGCCACGGTAGCTCTCTCAATAGATTTATATAAAGAAACCACCTCTGGATGAGCAACAGTGGTGGTTTTGCCACTGGGATTTAAACCATCTCTTTAGTAGGGAAAAAATCCCTAGACCTTTAATGAGACAGTTTTTCATGGACAGATATAGCTATGCTAGCAAAAGGGTGTAATTCAAGCCATAGTTATGCCAGAAAAACTTTAAAGGCAATTTCAGACTTTGTTGGGCAATAATAGAGTAAAAAAAAGCTCTGTCCTGAATGTGACAGGGCATGTTTTGGGTGAGACCCCTGTGGATTGTGTTACAGTCAAGCATAAGTGTTTGAAGAGCAAGGGCATTAGGAATGATTGAGATGTGGTCTAGTCTTCAATAAAATGTAAATTATGTCACAGTTTGAAATATTACAACAATAGAGAACACGTGAATTGTCTTTCCTCGAACTGGTGTTAAAGTATATTTTAAACCAGTGTTTTTGTAGTGTGAATATCATTGTGATGAACACAAAGATGATTTTTGAGCACATTTAAATATAAATTTATCCCCATAAATATAAATTTAGATACCATAAAGTTGTATTATGGGCGGACCTGCTTATAGGAACAAATACCAAGTCAGTTCTTCTATTCTAAAGCTTCCATTCTAAGACATTTCCTCGTGATGATCTGATTTGCAGAGCTGGTCCACAGGATAAGCATGTGTTTTTTTCTCATATACATTCTTTCTTTCCAGAATCAGGCACTGGAGATAATTCCTAACTGACTGGAATAATAAATCAAGGATCAGATATACCCCATCCAATTTAATTTCTTATGGCTTACTGCCAAATGATGCTGGTTTTCCCTAATTCTCCACTGTTTTCCTGAGGATTGATTGAGGGGTTGAAAAAAATATGAAGTTTGCATAGAGGAAAAAGCTTCCCTACACTCTTAATTCAGCTACAACTCCCCTTGAATCAAACTATTGTTTTGCCCAAATAAAATGCAAATATTTTTTAGAATTAGTACTGTGACACAGAGAAGATTGACTTGCTATAAAGACATTTGTAACATCACATCTGGCCTTGTAGTGTATTTCGATTTGAGTACATATGCAACTCTGTGATTGGTATGGAAATTTAATTTTTTCAGGTTCCTCGGCCTCTTGCTATGAAAAAAGAAGGAATTCAGACGAGGAAGCGAAAACCTAAGAATATAAATAAATCAAAGGCATGCTCCGGTAAATATAAAATATAAGAAAGTGTAGCTGCAATAGTTCATAGTTGTTTTGCTTTTTTGTTGTTTGTTTGTTTGTTTGTTTGTTTGTTTTTCTTCTCTTCTCTGTCTGGAAAATATTTCTTTTTAATAATAATTCCCAATTTTCAGGTAACAGTACTACTGCAGTTCCTATGACTCCGACATCTACGTCTTCTACTAACTCAGATGACTGTAGCAAAACTGCTTCTCCTGGCGCACAGACTGCAGCCTCCGGGGTAAGTGTCTGTATCTGCAAGCAGGCTGATCACTGGGCAATGTTATCACAGCTTTTATCTTATCTAGCAGAACAATAATCTAAATAAACTTTCCAGTTTTGTTAGCTGATACTAGAACAAGATTTTCGGAGGATATTACATATAGCTGTAAACAGAACGACAAGCTGAAGTACTTTGCAAACCTTCTTGATTAAGATCTATATAATTTTTATGATAGTTAGCCGCAGCTTAACCGCAGACATTTTGTTTTTAAATATTCAGGTTCTTTCATTTCAAAGGTTTTCTTTTGGACAGAAGACAATAAAACATGGCCAACTGATCCTGTCAATAAACAATTATGCATACATACATACATACATACATATCTATATATCTATATCTATATATATATATATATATATATGCATTATCCCAAAGGGTAAAACCCAGAAAAACATTATCCTGCTGTATGAAGTAAATCATACAGGCTTTTGTTTTAAACTAAAATGTGCGATTAAGCCCTGATCCAAACTCAGCTAAAACCAGGCTGGAGCACCCTGCTGATTGCAGTGCATGAGGGTTCAGCCCTCTGCCCGCAGAGGGTTCTTCAGGGGCCAGATGCTCAGCATCTGGCAGCACCAAGCTCCAGAGGAGTGCCCGAGGAGTGCTGATCATCTCCTGCTTTAGCTTTGATCCTTATTTTACATCATGTACTCCGCGCCTCTCAAACTTCCTTTCTTCACTCAACATGTGTGATAAAAACTACTGCTAAAGTTGTGAAGCTTAATGTAGATTAATTTCTAACCCCTTGGCTGTACGTATCCATATCCACACTCACTTCTCAGCCTTCTGTATCCCTTAATCACATAATTTCTTTGAGAAACTTTTCTAATGTGGCTTTCTTTAGTCCGTTATTAATGAAAAGAAGACGTTGTTTATAATAGCTATTTTTCAGCATGTTTTGGATTTCCTACATTCAAATTCCTTTCAATAGTTTAATTTCTGATGTACAAAGTTTTATTGTACAAGGGGAAGAAAAACTCATTTTTTAGCAAATGCGATTGTTTGTGGACTGACAGGGCCACCCATTTTCAGAGGCACTGGATTTTGGATTTGGATCCTGTGAGACTAGGATAGTACTAAAAGGGCTTGTCTTTGACATGAGAAAACCCTGTCAATCCAGTAAAATAAACAGATCACATCAAAAAAAAGAGAAACACTAAGAAGTGAAAAGTGAACCATTGCAGTTTCAGAATTGGGTTTCAGACTCCCCCAAGGAAATACTATGCTCTGTTTTAGGCTCTCCCTTGATATTTGCAAAGGAAAAAATGTAGCCAAATTTTCCTTCAATTTTCCTTGTGTTACCTTAAGCAGTACTAGTGATCCTGAGCAATGTGGTGAGATTTATGTAATGGGTAGAAATGGAAGCATAATCCCAGACTAGACTAGAGGCAGCACAGCCGTGTGCTGCTCGGGGAAGGAGAGGCCATATAGATGAGATCTCATTTCCACTATGCTGCTGCCTTCTTGGCTGGCTAAAACCTGACTTCCTTTCTGTGGTATTTCTCTCTAGAAGGGCACATCAAACATGTTATTAATAATCTTTATGTTATAATTTTAGTAGTACCATTTTTAATATGGTTTTGCCAGATGGAGTTGTGTGGGTACCAGAGGAGAGGGGTGCAGGGGCATGGACTGAGGGCTGAAAGACTCCTTGAGAACTGTTAGCAACTAGGAGCAACTCCCAGGAGGGACCCTGAGGCTGCTGTTAGTTGCGTGATGGCAACCCCAGTGACAGGGCTTCAGTTCTTCCTGATTTTTCTATAGTAGATCAGACTGGGAGAGGACACCTGTGTAACAGCTGGGAAAATCTGACCCCTTATATGCAGCAGGCAGCATGGTAACATCTGCATAGCCTTTTCCCCACCATGATTTGATCAGATGTGCCTTGCAAATGCAAAGCACTTGCAAATACCCCCTTGTGAAAAATTTCAGTGAACGGAAATGATGGAGAGGGGCTGTTAAATGCACTGAAGAGAGGAAGTTGCAGTGGCAACCAGACTTATGGGCATCCCTCCCTTATGACTCCATCCCAAATTAGGTGAAGGGCTACTGATGTCCCACCCCTGTGCCCCAGTCCCAGATGTATGTAAATGAAAAGAGGATTTTCAGGGGAGCAGTTGTCAGGATATGTAATGGGCATGGTCACATTCTTCACTCAGGCTCCTGGCTTTGCCCAAGCATCTGTAATTCAAAGGGATGAGGACTCGGGAGGCTGGAAGTTTAAAGTAGAAAGTGGTGGCTGTTAAGATGGGCTCCCATTGTCCCAGACATAATTTGGGAACATGATCACTAGCTGCAAGGATGCAAAATAATTTCTAAAGGATCTAAATGTTATGGAAGGGACTGAGCACTCATAAAGCCCATTTAAGCTGTTGTGAGTGAAGGGATGTCAGCATTTTAGAGCAAGGCAGCCTGTAACCTGATCACATGCTGAAGCAAAGATGCTGTGCTGGACTTCTCTTTTCCTTGATTATTTTTTCTTTTTCCTTCTGAGTTGATCCATTGATAGATCAAAGGTTTGTAATTATTTCTAGAATAGGCAATGGCTTTAGACAAGGAGAATAACCTTCTCCAGCTCGTGTCAGGAAGGGAAAAAACAAACCCTCAGATGGACAAATCCAGGCTCTGCAATCTTTGGTCACTTTGAAAAGACCGATGTTGATTCCCGACAGGGGTGTTGGTGACGTTGCCGAAAAACAGGCACCTGCTTGAATAGCAAACCTGGCTCATTCCCGTGTGTTACACAACGGGTATGGCAACTTGTTTTTGTTTTGCTCTGTTTTTGCTTCTCTAGCCTTTTTTCTGTGAAGAGGGGGAAAATGCCAAATTGACATTAGGCAGAGAAGTCTGATGACGTTTTAGAAACTGTTGTGTGAAATTCACAGCAATGTTGTTGCTAAATGAAACAGAGGAGACAATTCCTCTACTGGTACAAAAGCAATTTATTATGCTTTTTGTGGGATGTTGCCAAAAAAGTTTCCAGTTATGTAGAAATCTAATGGAAATGAAATTCAGCAGAATTCATTTGTGTCAGTAACATTCACTTTTTGCCCTACCTTTCGTTATCTCTTTTAAAGTAAAATAAAGAAGGGAGGGCAGAAAAAGAGGAGGGCAGCAATTACTCTTGGCAATGTCTTTGAGACTATCCATTTCACAAAGGAAATCTTATATGATGCCAATTCTGAGACAAATTAGCAAGAACCTTAAATGTTGATTTTACGTTCTAGCTGAAGTTTAAACATTTAAGAGATACGATTAATGAATTGCTGTGGGGGCAAAGTTGATTTCAAACATCCCGAAGTGTAGAAGTGTTCGGATCAGAGATATTTCGTTGTCCCATTGTAAAGAGGCTATTTGCCAAATTCACATCTGGATCTAGGATCTAGGCCTATTTCTGTTTTCCTAAGCAGTATAAGTACTGGGTGTCCTGCGTTACTAATATGGAAAGGGTCCAGCTGAATGATATATGAAGTTGCCTTGCGTCCCCATAAAAAGATTTGAAGGTTTCAGACAGCCTGCATCTGCATCTATACCTGCTCTCCCTTTGATGCTGCTGAAACTGTACAGGGGAACGCTCCACCAAATAAATTGCCAAGTGAAGGGCATGGTCTGCAGTGCAAACCCATCCGTTTCCATGCAGGGACTCCAACAAGTGTGATAACCAGAAGGACTTTATTCCCTTATTAGGATAAAGGCAGTTTGAAACCTGCTGTAAAATCTGCTTTTTATGGCAGGACATAGAGGCTCCTTGAGCCACAGCTGGTGTCAGAAAAACTTAGCAGTACCAGGGGAACTCTTCTTTCAGAAGACTCTCCTGTGTCCTTTGCCTCCAGTTTGGAGTTTTCTCAGAAGGACCATAATCTCACACCACAGAAAAACTTAGGAGGAAAAACTAGTGCTTACTTCCCTTGGAGGTTTACCTTGAGAAGTGGTTCAGGACTGGCTCTTCAGTTTTGTAGGGTGGGAAATGAGAGAGCTGACTGAGGCGGCCTCGGCATGTGGTGAGCTAGCAGGAAAAATGCAGTTTTAACTGTCTCCAAAATGCTGGACAAATGGGGCTGGATTGGATGAATGGCTTCTCCTGCATTTGCATTCTCTTTTTTTTTTTTCTGTTAGAAGAAGATTCGTGAGCTCGTTAGAGGTGTTGTTTGCTCCTGTTTAGTCAGTAAATTGGTAGGACATTCATTTTGGCTACAGGGAAATCAGCCTCCATAGAATATGTCCCAGAGTCTGGATGAACCGGAGATTCAACCTCTTAAAACAATATGCTAAACACCTGGATATAGGGGAGCCGAATGTCCAAGGGTCCTTCAGATTATCTGATTATAATATTCCAGTTGTATGGAATAATTTTGTCGGCATTGGGACAGAGTTTCTATGAGAAAGGCTCACCAGCATGGTTGGTAGGACTTTCACCTGGAAAATGGGAACACGGTGCCTCAGTCCTGGTATGAGTAAATATTTATCTAAACCAGGTGGAATAAGATCAACAGGAGGCATAAGGAACGTGGCAACCTAAAATACCAAAGAGCGTGGCAGACAGGGCAGTATGCTGGGGGATATGATACTCTAGACGCTAGTTTAAATTTTTCTTGGTCTCCTACCTCTTTTGCATCAGTGCTCAGTCCTGGACAAAATGGGAAGCTACTTTCTTCTCCCCACTCAGTTTCATACACTGAGTCCTTTTCTTTTACATTGAGTCATTTTCTTTGCTCTGTGTATATGTATCAAAAAAAAAAAAAAAAACATTTCATTTTTATATCAAACAGAAGGAAGCAATCCAGCTTTTTTGTTTCAGTGGGGAAAAGCAAGGAAAAAGTATTTTTGCTTCTATCCCAAAATTCTATATGCACATGGACGCATACCTTCTGCTTAGTTTTGTTTTATTGCCAAAGCAATAAAGCCAGTTATTCATACAGCCCTTGACAGCAGTGGGTCATCAGTTTTCCAAGCCATGCTGGAAGTTGCCTCCCTTAGGAAATTAATGAAGTATTAACCACAGATTTATGTTGCTATAATACAAAGGAGAGATTAGAAGGTATGTAAACTTACACGTCTGCAGTATAAACAAAAGGATCAATTGGACTAGCAAGAAATGACAGCTTTGTGTACTAAGAGGGTCGTTACATCAGTAAAAAAAGCTGTCATTTTGCAGTGCCAAGACCTGCTCTTTGGATTCCAGGGAGTGACAGTGTTGGGAAAATGTGCTCTTTGTGGGGATGGAAGTTATTGCAGGGAGGCTGAGGCTGGAAAATTAAGGACTCCACCACTTTGCCACAACACCTCATGTGTGAAAGAATTCTTTGCAAATGTATTTTAACTGACTGTAGATATCATTTAAGTGTTGTGAAAGTGAACTGGGCTGAGGAGGAAGAGAGTCTCAGCTGAGACTCAGCTTATTGCTGACTTAATGTAATGTCCAAAATTCATGGAGCATTTTGAACGTGTTAAGTGGATAGAGCAAAGGTCTATCTGATAGACCAAAGGTCTAGATCAAGGCCCTTTGCCACCCCCTCCAGCTGTCCTTGCCCAGCACATTTGCCTCTTGGCTGCAGAGGTGTGGGGGAAGGCCAGAGGGGAAAGTGTTCATCCCCTCTCCCTGCTCTCTGTGGTGGGCAGATGGTACAGGAAAGAGTGGGTGGAAGAAAGCATGAGTCTTTCAGCCAGAGCTGCTGCTGCTGTTCCCTGAGTGCTGGCCAGAGCAGCCTGGTTTTGATGTGGAGCAGCTTTAGTAGGGGTTAATTTGCCTCTATGGTCCTGATGGCAGGTTTGGGTGCAATCTAATTGTCTCTGTGGCTCTGGCAGAGGTTTTCCTCTGTACATAGTAGGCAGGCCCTCTACAGAAAGGCCACCTCAGATACAGACCACCTGCCTGGGGGCTGACCCATGACCAGCTCCTCGTGGTTTGGGTAAAAAGAAGAACGTTTGCAGATACAAACACAACCTCCCTGTTTGTTTAGGAGGCAGGCACTTCCCAGTGGCCTTCATTAATTTTCTCGTCTGAAAGCTGACCTTCAGATGATTATCTATTATCTATTATCAGACTTCACCAATAAAAATAAAGGCATCACCTTCTTATAGGTAGAACCAGTAGCTGTAAATTAGACCCCATGGACTTCATCAGCATTGTTCAGCTTATTTATTTCAGCTGAAAAAAGTCCTCTAATAACTAAGTGCAACTTCTGTCATTTTTCATCCCTTAAAGCTGGAAAAGTAAGAGCAAAGGTAGGGAAGCTCAGGAACAGAACTGTGATTTCGTCACGTCCTTTCATGAGCTGAAGTTTGTTTTCCATGTCTCACTCTGGGAGCTGCCCAAGCTGCCTGGATTTGTCATGACATTACCAGGGTGGGGTTTCCAGGCCTGGCAGTCCTGCCCGGGTCCTGCCCGTCCTGGCTCAACAGAGCCAGAATCCGGCCTTGGACAGGCAGGGATGGGCAGTCTTGAAACAGGACATGCCTCCATGTCCTCCCTTCTGGGGTGCCCGAGGGAGGGGTACCTGATAACCCCATATGGAAACTGTGGGTCCCTGCTCCCCATCTTTGTAGGACTGAATCAGGAAAAGGTGAATTACAGTTTCCAAGCCTGGAAAAAACAGGTACTGATAAGATATTTGCCTACCAGAACAGCAGTGGGAAATATGGGCAAATGGGAGCTTTCAAAGCAGTTCCTAGTATTTTTAGCTCAGGTTTAGCAAACAGTGCTCAACTAATTTAAACCCTTCTTCTATTGTGGGGAGACTGAAGCTGTTAAAAATTATGTCTATTGTGCTAACAGAAATGTTTGAGGCATTAGAAATAAAAGGAAGGCTTTGAAAAGCTAGGCTGATGCAAGATCAGGACTGCACACAAAGGTTAGCATGGAATCTGCCTCTCTGAATTCTCCATGCACAGTCACAGGGAAAGGGGATACAAAGATTTGTTGTCACTGATTGACAACTGCATATTCAAGGGAGTGATGAAACTTATTTCTTAGGATTAGAGCTGTTTCAGCTGGTTTTGGGGGACAGCTTTTTTTCCCTTCCTTCTCTGCATTTCTGGCTAGTGACTGATGGAGACGGATCAGGGCTGATGACTAGGTGGAAGAATACTGGCGGTCAATCATTTTAATAAAAGGTTAAGAAAATATTGGAGCCCAGGTTATTTCAGACAAAAATGACTGCTAGCAGTGAGTATCTCTTTCAGAAGGTGAGGTTTTCCCTGGGTTAAGCACAGCAGCAAGAGCCCTGCTCCATACCATTTGGGAATTACCTTTCAATTAATGAAGCCTTGCTTTTCCTATGTCAGGACTGCTCACTTGGCACAGCTCCAGGAGAGCCAAGAGCTCTACTCTTGTAAAATGATTAAATATGTATACTTCGTACTAAAAGAGCAGGCAGGAAGCTTCTGCAGTCACAGTTTAGGATAGCCTTTTTATTTTTTTTTTTTTAAGGAATTTCATCCAGAAACTATCCATTAACAAGTAAATTAAGGTTTTAAAGTTGACATATCCAAGAGTTAATTTTGCATGAAGTCAGCTCCTAAACATTTCCTTTATCAGGTGAAAATGTTGCCCCTTCTCTGTCTGGCACTGTGAATTTTTCCTCTTTAGCGGATCTGCTCAGCCTCATGGAAAAAATGATTGTTCCTTTGTCTTTTTAACTCCATTTCTCTGTTAAAATAAATGGACTGATTCCAGTGTGGTTCAGAGGTTCATCTCTGTGCCTACCAGGGTTTCCCTGCATGTTGTCTTGTGCAGTCAGCAGAACAAAAATACTCCTGCTTCAAAGGCATAGTGTTTCTCCACTGGAGATTAAAAAAGCATCTCCTTTAGTGGCCAGTCCTACAGGGATAAAGTGGTTTTGGCTGGTGTTTTGAAGGGTCAGGAAGAGCCCAAAGAAAGCTGCTTTCCAGAAAGTGCTCCATATCTGCTCCTGGAGAATTAGGATATATTTGGCTTCTCCCATGGGGACAAAAAACTAGCGCTGCCACCACTCCCAGATCACATTTTTGGTGTTGGCAGCTATGTCTTTTCAGTAGGGGGCAGTGGGACACATGCACATTTCCTTCTTCATCATGAGCTGATTTCCATGTTTTCTGCATATCACATGGTTTTGTTTCTACCTCTCCAAACACAGACATCACTCCCATCAGCAGGGCTGGGTGGCTGGGCTCATGCTGAGACATTTTTTTTGTTTCAGAATTTCAAGACACAGGGGCAAGAGGGCAAACCCTGTTTTTGAACAGAAATCGTGTCATGATGGCTGTGCTTCAGGCTCGCTGTGCTCTCACTCGTGCCCCAGTGAGTGCAAAGCTCACCTGCTCAATGAATTTCTCTTTGCTCTCCCCCTCCCTGCAGGCGAGCTCATCGGTGATGTCTGGCCCAGGAGAGAGCACCAGTCCTGAAAGCAGCAACCTTAAGTATTCAGGTCAAGACGGGCTGTACACAGGAGTCAGCCTGAGCTCCACGGCCGAAGTGACAGCATCCGTGAGACAGGATCCCTGGTGTGCCCTGGCTCTGGCGTGACCTGGTGTGAGGGAAGCTGGATCGTGGCAGCCCCCAGACATCTGCGCACAGTTTCCTTTGTGGAGCGGTCGCAGCGGCAGTGAGAGTGCTGGCAAAGACCATTCCAGTTTTTGAGCCTTGGTGGCAGAGGTTTTTTTCTACTTCCGAAAGAGGCTTTGCCAAAGCATCCAGTTCCTCATCTATGCAAGAAAAATGTAGGGAAAGCAAATTACCACCGGGGATAGCTAATGCAGCTTTACATTCTCAAAAAAACCCCCTTCAAACCCTCCCCCCCAACCCTCCCCCCTAAAAAAAAGGAAAAGAAAAAACAACAACAAAAAAGAAGAGATAAACCCACACCTATTCATAGATTCCAGAAATAGACCCTCAAGTTACCCAGCAGTGCTGCCTTTCTGATTATATAGCTGTTTTCACTCTCTCATTGCCTTTTCCCCTAAGAATTTGGTGGAAGTTGTCAGTGTCAGGGAGGGAGTAGCAAAGACTTTAATGACCAGAGATAGTGAGATACTTTTTAATGAGCGTCAGAAGTGCCTACAGCTTGAGTGGACGCAGACTTCTCGCACCAAAAATTTGATGTCTTTGCCCCGTCAGACCTCTCCTTCTATGCTCTCCATCTTCAGTGTGCCTTGATCTGCTCTTCAGAGCCCAGCTATGTCCCTGGAAGAAATCACAACGTTTGGTACAAGTCCCACAAGGTCCATCTGGTTAAGGAGATTTTGGGATTGGTGTTTTTTGGTTTAAAATATTTACTCACTTTTCAAGACTGCGATATAACTTTTAAAGTACACTGTGACTGAGATTTATGAAAGTCCGTATTTCCTGGCTGAACTGTGTAGAGTCAGTCAAAATTTGTAAACAGGGTAGCAATCAGATATTTTTCTTCCATATATACAATAATTTTTTTAAAGAAGTGCAATTTGCGTTGCAGCAATCAGTGTTAAATCATTTGCATAAGATTTAACAACGGTTTTTATACGAATGAATGAATGTAAACATTTTAACTTAATGGTACGTAAATAATTTAAAAGAAAAACTTAACTAGGCATCCTTAGGCTTTTTAGTGCAACAAAAATGCATCCACTTTCTGTATTTCCAGCTGTTAAAGCATGAGTTTCAAAGAACAAGCCTTCTCTCAGGAAAATTGCCCTAGCCATTTGCTCCGAAGTGTTGTACAAAAATGCAAATGCATCCCCAAGGGTTTTTTTTTTTGCCATTGAATAAGTGTGTGGTGGAAAGAAGCAAATTGCAATGAAACTTTACTACCTAACTGATACATATGTAAATACTACAGAAGATATCTAGGCATCTTGAAAATGTAGGATGCAATCTGTATAGTGTGACTGATGCATAGTTAGGTTGGTTTTCATTGGTTTTTAAGTGGGACGTCATTTGGAAAGTTGTTTCATCAGAGCTTTACAAATAAAAGGGTATCATTTTAGGATTTTTTTTTTTTCTGTACAGTGTGCCTTTTCCTTTGTCTCCAACACAATTGTTAAGCTACATTAAAAGCTATGGAAATGTACCTGGTACAGGTGGCATGTCTGATGGCTGCAAGGAAGGTCTCCAGCTGAGGTGCCTGCTCTGCCTATCTAAGTCTGCCCTGTGTGCTTTTTCTGCAACTCCCTTCATTACATCTTCAGATGATCTGTAAAACTAAGGCTTCCACCTACCAACACAGGTTCCCCATGGCCACATGTGAGGTTTTTGTGATGGAAGTCTGGGGAACTGAGCCCATGCCCTGTGAGGACTATCATGCCCTTCACACCATAGCTGAAGGGTATCACCCAGGTTCCCTGAGTAGCCAAATATCAGGATGTTACCCATACAGATGTAACTGCTGAGTGGCAGAGGCTTTGAGTGGCCAATCCTTCTGTGGCCAAAGGTGAAAGGCAGCAAAAACTGAAGGCACCGCTGATGAAAAAAGAAGACACCAAATTTTAGCTACTAAGGGAAGTGGAAAACATTTTGGTGGCTCTGAGGACTGGTTCTCTTCATTGCTCAGTTCATTGGGGCCAGGCTAATTGCCAGGTGTGATTTCCAGCTATGTCAGCAGTGCTGTTGGACTGGGAAAGCCCAACCTCCATACCCATGGAGTGGCTGCAGTGTGTCCCTTTGTCTCTCCATGCCAGACCTTTTGGGGTGAATTGGGGTAGCTCCTTTGCCTCCAGTGAAGCTATGCTGACTTGCACCAGCTGAGAATCTGCCTCTTGGTTTTCCAAACCTGGCAGTTGAAGCCACCTCCTTAAGCCAGAGGTGTTGGGAGGACCGTGGGATGAATGCTGCAGCACAGCCTCAGGAGGAAAACTGATCCTAGCAACAGGGGATCAGGCTGAGCCTTTTGCCTGGGGTTTGAGTTGCTGTGGCCAGCCAGGAATGGGGATCACTTGCCTTTCTTGGTAGGGTTGTCATGCCATGCTCACTGTTGGGCCACCTCACGTCCTGACCACCTGTGGGTTAATGTAGCCAGGTACCCCAGCCCTGCTAGCCCTGGGGCCATGTGGGTTTGGATCTGGTGACCTACGGAAAGAAATACCTATCTAAGTGCAAATTGAGCCATGCAGAGAAACACTGGGCTTAAACGAACGAAAGGTGTGGACAAGAAGGTGGATATCTTTCCTCCTGAAGCATCTACTGGTGAAAATGCCCTTATTTGTGCTTTTACAAGTGTTGGCACTTAAATGGATAAGAAAGCTGTTGCTAACTGATGTTGCAGAGTGTTCAAACTTATCTAGGGTCAGCATCCTTTCCTGTTTCCCTGTTTCTTCCATTTTTCTTGCTGGGGTAATGTTCACTTCTGAAAAGCTTAACACATAACCTATAGCTGCTGGGCGTTTCAGAGCTACATTGCTCAGAGTTACCATAAAACAGGAATTTTAGACCAGCGTGTTCCAGATTCAGGCTGCTGACCCAGCAGAAAATGTTACCTGGTTGCTGATGCTCCTGCTGGTGGACTGTGGAAAACCACATTGCCTTGAAACCCTGTGGCACCAGTTTAAGAGGGCTCCTAGGAGGCCCCTGCTCCCTTCTCAGCACCACCTTAGCCCAGGGTCTTCTTAGGGTGGCTCCTGCAGATAGTAAGTTTTGCAGAGGGCATATAAAGATGCCCTATGTGAAAACCTTCTTCTTGGATCTGAGGATGAAAATGCTCTTTTAGGTGATATCAGGAGAAAAAAAAAAACCCTAGAAACCCCCAATATTTCATAGGGAAGGGGTTTCCAATTACTTCTTATCAGCAAAAAAATCAAGAATGGAATGCTTTGCCTCCTTGGACCAGAAGCAGGGCTTTTAGATTTTCAATCCTCTGTAAGAGTCAAAGGGAGTGTAGCACTATGTTCCCTTAGTGAAAAGGTGCTGAGGATGGCAAAGCCAGGTTCTGTGTTAGGATTTTACGTAGAAAAAGACTGTGACAATGTACTTCCATATTTACCAAATCTGCTCTCCAAATGTACTGATTGCTGGAGCTGCTACTCATAGACAAAATAAAGGTTCTTTTTATTTTTTTAATAATTATTTTGCATTTCAGTCCTTCTGAGCCAGCACAACTCTGAGTGTGTGAGCTGGACTTTGCTCTGGCACTTATATTGCTGATATCACTGCTCCTGCTGTGATGTGATGGCTTGGCCAAAAACTTTCCTCACTTATCACTACTTCTCTGCAGTGACAGCCCTGGGCTGGGCTGCAAAAGAGCAAAGAAAGAGTTTGACTATGAGTTTTGGTTACCAGTGAGGCTGAACAAGCCAAGTTGACCCCAGAGCATCTTTCTAGTACCAGAATGAAGCTTCAGAGCTGACATTTGGAGATGGGGGGAAAAGGCATATGACTACTTTTCAGGTTAGCACCTTTTCTCTGGAAAGAGTAAAAATTAAATACCAAATGTCCCAGGACATCTGCTTCAGAGTTCCCCATCAAGCAATATTAGAAGACTCAAATTTGCTTGAGTGGCCCTGCAAGATCAGACTGCTCCTGTCCATGTGTGTTACCCTGGCCTCCAATCTTCCCTAGGTCCTAGATCCTGTTTTAGTAGTATTCCTGACACCCTCACCCATAATCATATTTTCTTCTGTTCAAAGTGCCTGAAATAAGATGAGGTCTCTACTGTGGCTCAGAGTGGTATTTTTCAGCATGGCAGTGAGGGTGTGTGCTGGTGTGGTATGAGTGGGTGCAGCTGCCAGGCTTGGGTTGGAGACCTGGAGAACCATCCCCGGCAAAGAGAACCAGCCTTGGACAGGCTGCCCAAAGGGAGTAAAGGGTGCCTGGCTGTTTCCAGAAATGCAGGTAGGTTTTGTTTCCTTTGAATAATCAGTGGGCAAAAATCTGGGGGTGAACTGAGGCGCCAAAGTAGCTGATTTTTGTTTTGCTGCTGCAGAGCTAGACAAAGCCATGCATCAGTAACATTTGCCATGTAGAACTTGGGTAATTTAGTGTCTGTTCCTGCACAAAAATAATATAACTTCTGCTCCTTTCTAAGAGAAGAAGGTATTTTGGAGTGACATCCTGTCCTTGATATTGTGAGCCTTAGTTGAGCACAGGCTGTAGAAACCCAAAATGGACTTCAATTCTTCCTGTGTGATCACAGCTCCAGATCTTCCTTTATCCAGCTGTCATGAACTTCATTCCTCACAGATCCTCCAGTTCCTAAGTCTGTATACACTGGACATTCCACGGTTTTGTCAAACACACTGAATTCAGTATTAAAATATAGGGCAAGGGTTGTTGCAGTGGGCCAGTGAGAAAGAAACTGAAGGCTTGAGGAACATTTTCATGTGCCTTCTGCTCCATATGTTGCAAAAGGCTTGAGGCCTTCACTACATATTTGTAACATGTTTTGGAAACACTTCTTAATATTTCCTCAAAGCTATCTGATGGAAGTTGGTATGTCTAGGAGAGTGGAGTAGAATTTCAGAGAATCACAGAATCATTTAGGTTGGAAAAGACCTTCAGAATCATCAAGTCCAACCTTTGATCTGTAAATTTAGGTGCCTGGGTGGACGTGCAATCAAACAAGAGTTGCCAATGTTGTAGCCAAAATTGCTTATGTACTCCTTGAACAAATAATCAGGAAAATAGTGAGTAGGAGTAAGGAGGCAATTTTACTTTGAAATGCTGCATCCAGACCTGGCATCCATATTTGAAAAGGGTGTTTAAAAATTGGCAAAGGTAGGGAAAAGAATCGCTAAAAGGATTTATGAACTGAGGAAAATATCTGGTCTTGATAAATTTAAAGACCAGTCTGCTAAGAGTATCTAAAGGAAGACTAAAATGTGACTGGTGTAGTAATTTCCTTCGTGGAGAGAAAATGATAGGTGCTAAGAGGCTTTTGACCTTGCAGAGAAAGACATAACAGGATCTAGAAGGTGAAGCTGGATTAATTAAAAAGATAATTTAACTTCAGCTGAAACCATGAACATAATTAGTGATGGGAGCAATAGCAAGGGAAGAAGACTAATGCTCAATCCCTTGTTGCCTTTGCAACAAAGCTGTCTGGAAGATCAGCTTTAGCTGACCAAAAGTTACTGGGTTCAGGACTCAGCATGTTGCATCTGCTGCATCATGATTTATAGGCTGGATTAGTTTCCATTTGGTCTGAAACCATATTATTTTTTGGGATGAGACCCAACGCTGAGATCTTGAATTTTTGTTGTTATTAAAAAACCCATGGCACTCTTCCTGAGAGCCGTGGTAAACACTGTGGCGTTTTGACCCAGTTTCAGCATAAGTAATTATTTTTTTGCATATCTAAAACGTCCTACTTCCTCTCCAAAACTGTCCTGCATCTTTACGGTTTCCTAAATGCACCCCGAGTCCCATAGAAGAAAAGTTTTGAAGCTGAACAAACAAGACTTGAAAATCTGTCCCCTCTTACAGCACAGCACAGAGACAGGGGCTGCTGAGACCCTATGGCAATTTTTAAAAAATGTGGCAATTAAAAAAAAAAAAAAAAATTGCAATGAGAGGTTTAATTAGTGCACTGAACCCCAGCTGGAACCCTACTTGTTCTTCTCATGGGAATAAATAACACTTAAAATAGCACTGCTTTTTGTGCCTTGTTTAGACAGGACCCAGTCTGTGGCACGAGAGGGAGGGGATGAGCATTGCTGTTTGGCTGGTCATGTGTCTGATCCCTTTGCAGCAGAGAGGAGCCCAAAGCATCCAGACAGATCCTGGTGAGTGTTCCCACTCTGAAGGTGTTTTGCACAAGCTTGGCAGATGTGCCTCCCAGGAGTGTCCTTCCTGGCAAGAGAGGATGTGCGTGTTTGGCCAGGGCTCTGGGGAGGGGAGAGGGAAGGAGGCCTGGTGGAGGGGAGATCTGCCCTGCCTCAACTGCAGCATCATGAGGAGCTGCTCATGGGCAGCCTCTGCTCACAGTGATTCAAGGGGCATGAGGACCAAGAACCTGAAACTGGCCTTCTCTGAGCCTGCAAGGACCTCTGGCAAGCTCTGGATCCCCATCTTCTATGTGTGTGTGCGTGTGTGTGCAGTGTCTTCATTTTCTTAAAATTACATATTTTACTCTATGTCTTTTTTCTATCACAATCCACACTTGCCTGTGATTGTTCCATTTTTCCTGAATAGAAGTTTATTAAAAATGGAACAGTGAGGATGATGAGCCCCCTCTAGATCAGTGACAGAGGTGAAAAGTGCCTGTGAGGTCTGGGGAGACCCACCTG
Source organism: Vidua chalybeata (assembly GCF_026979565.1). Lineage (NCBI taxonomy): Eukaryota > Metazoa > Chordata > Aves > Passeriformes > Viduidae > Vidua > Vidua chalybeata. The sequence goes on from NC_071530.1 coordinate 106,066,688, forward strand.
TCCCAGTATTGTGTGCACTATGCCTGGGTCTTTCCATGACTTGGACAAGATATAAGGCACACCCTCTCTTCTTCACAGAGCTAATGAAGTATGTCACAAGATTAATTTGATGCAATTTTATTTTGAACTATTAGAAACCTTTCAGCCTGAAACAGGGTCCTAAAGAAGCAATACTCCCTTCCTTATGATAAGGTAATGTTCTGTAGTTTCCTGTAACTTTGACATGTCTTTTTTTTTTTCCTTTCCAGATCAAGGCAAGAGCCTAGAGGCTGAAAAATAGTATAACTATTTTAACCAAATGAAAAAAAAAAAAAGTTGCTCAGAAGTTTCACTAATAAAATGTTTATTCTTATTGCAAGCATCAAGTGATACCTTCAAGGTTTTTTTAAAAAATGTGGCTAAACTCAGAATAGGCATAGAATAATTTTACTCTGTACATTTCAGAGACTCTCAGAAAATTAAAAGACAACTTCTCAAAAAAGAATTTATAAGATTAAATGGGCTCTAGGTTGAAGGAGGCCAACGATGTCTTTAAAGTTAGAGCTCTCACTTTGTTACCCAGTCTTTTGCTTAGCTCTGGGTAGTGATAAAGTTTCTGGGACTAAATGAAAGCTTTGTGTAAGCAGGAAATTCAAGGGAAACAGGTTGTCTTTAAATTTCAGCAAATGTAAGAAACTTCAAACACAGATTCCAGCAGATTCCAGCAGATTTGGGCTTGGTAAACAAGATGCTCTGTGTCAGAGCTCATCAGGCAGGACATGGATAGGTACTGACAGCTGTGTGCTGTCCCCCTTCTCCAGAATAAACCAGTCCTGATCCCACTGCATGCAGTTTCCCCTTGTGCAGGTAGCTAGGGATACAAGCTGGAGCACTTACTTCAGCATTGGGCAACAGGATCAAACCTGTCACACTGCAAAGCACTTTCTTATCTAAAGTAAAGGATTAGCACTTCTGAAATGAGCCACATATAAAAAACTCAGGGAAAACCTGAAAGAAACTGATATTTCACACAGTTCTGTACAGAGGCACTGTGATACTGGTGTACACTCTACTTTTCTTGTTCCTGTTAGGCAGCCTAAGAGGTGGCCAGGGTGCTTCACTTGTGTTTCAATGTGCTCCACTGATGGGGAAACCTATGGGAGTGACATGTTAACCCTGAGGCTTCAGCCATAGACTATTTGGAGAAATCTTACCCTTGCCTCTCTATTCCCACTGATTTAGACTGAGATTTTCCATCTCCTTCCAAGCCCTAGGTCTGCTTCTGAGCCAGCTTGCACTTCGGGCCCAGAAATTCAGTTTTGAGCAAGAAATGTCGTGTTGAAAGGAGACCAGATACTCCCTGTGGTTAAAAATAAATGTGTGTGCTACTTAACCAGCATGGGTGGGTGGGAGGGAAGTGAGGTAGTAAGGGTCAGGTAGAGCTCTACTGATAAAAGGCATGGCAATGGAAGGCAGTGGGAATATACCTTTTCAGGGAGTGTTAAGGACAGCTGCATCACAACAGAAAAGCAGGATGAACCAGAAGCTGTAGTGTGATCAGAAGATCAAGTCTTTTCAACAGAAGCCTTGGGAGATATTTAAATTGCTGTTCTAAGTTAATGAGTTGAAAGTATCTGGTTTTCAAAAAAATTAATTTTCATTACAGCCAGGCTTCTTTGACAGGAATACAAACATTTTGCAGAGCCTCTTTGGTTGAGAAAATGAATTTTTTATTATATCTTCTATTGTAGATTTTCTGATCGCAAACTTCTTATTGGAGTTAAGGGAAATTTATAATTTTTCCAAACTGTGTTTTGCAGTAATTTTGGCATAGTCTGCTGTTGCCCTGCTTGCATCAGAGAATGTTTATAGACACCCACAGGCACTGTGGCTACATGCTGTCCTGAAGACAACTGCCCCCAAAAGAGAGTCCTCCAGAAGGGCATGTCCTGGCCCATAAAGTCTATATGAGTCTGGGGATGTGTAGAGGAAATGTAGCCCAGATGAAATGGATCATTTAGGTAAAACCCCTCAAAGCAGAGAAGGGTCTTAGCTCTGTAAGCAGACAAGGTAGAAGCACTGATGAGACACAGCAGTGCTACCTGAGCTCCCTTAATCACCTAAGCTCATTAGCCACGTTGTCTTCAGCCTCATCAGGAGGTGAGTGGAGAAAAGGGAAGCCACCAACGCTGCTTTTCTGGGGTGTCACCCTCAGCTGCAGGGTGGCCCCTGACACGTGAGAAGTGAGGCTGTGTCTCAGCCAGCAGGCTTGGACAGTGTGCATCTGGAGAGGGCTTCCCCAGCCCTAGGGAGAAGGGAAGTTCATTTTCCAGCCATAGATAAGATTAGATTCGCTCCTCTGTTCTATGTGTACTGTTCTGCTTCTATGAATTAAGCATGCAGCCAGAGAACAGGACATCTTTCTATCAATAAATACAGAGCAGATGATTTAAAGAATGAATGTGACAATTTCATTATTTGAAAAGTTAAGCAGCGGATTTGAGGCATGCAATATGTTTTTAATTAGCATTATTATTTAAAGTGAGCAGTACTGGACAGGCTCCTTGAGTTCTCTGATAGCATATTCATTAGCTAATCAGCAGAGCTATTATTTTCTTGAAGTATGCCCTACTTTGTGGTACTAAAGTGCACACACTGATTTACTGGTAAGGGTAATTAAAGGCCATGTCATAAACACCACTGACGTCATGGAATATTGCTCTTTAACCGTCTCTCCAGCTAACCCTTCCACATGGAAAAACAGATATTTTGTAGCTGACCCTCACCTGGTGTTAAGCATTCATTCTCCCTCTTCTAGCATCTCTGCAGTTTTGTGAACACATGGCAGCAGAGGATGCAGTTTTGCATTTATGGTTTCCCACACCCGTGAAGTGTGTGAATTTGAAAGTATTTCCTACACCAGCCTTTGCAAAAGTCTCAGTGAAGCTCAGAAGCTTTGTCACAAAACACTGCACAAGTTTCAAAGGAGAGCCTACACATATCTAATCCATGTTACTCAGAGGTACAGCCCAGATGGGGCTGGGGAATTAATCAGAAAACAAGAGCTTTCCACAAGACATCTCTTGCACTTAGATCTTCCCTGAAGGTGGAAATACAGCCCCTGGGGAATATTCCTTTCAGGTTCTAAATGGACATCTAATGTATAAGGGGAAGGCCAGGTAGGTTGGAAGAACTGCAGCTAAACTATGCATTCCTAACACATATCTCTAAGTAGCTCTACATATGGGCTGCAGAATTTGGAGGATCTTCAGCACTGAAGTCTGAAAATAAGGGGTGCTTTGCATCCAGCTGAGCTGCTGGCTTGTAAATGCTGTAGAGGAAGGAGGGTGCACAAGTGAGCAAGGGAACATCAGCCCAGGCGTGGGTTCTTCTTGCCTGCTTTCCCTCCTTCCTTCTTCCTCTCCTTCCCTCTTTTTCTCCCTCAATGCTTCTGTTTCATCCCATGTATTTTGATTTGTTCCTTCCCCGCTACAGGTCTGTCACCCATATATTTCTGGACAGTTAGAAGAATCAGAGTTGAGAATCTTTAAATCTTTAAATCCACGGCACTGAATAAAACAGCTTCCTGATTTTTTTTCCACCCCATTTATTAGATTCTTCAGTATAAGAAAGTTGTGTCTGTCTTTACTGAAGTTCATTTAGTGATATCATTCCTGATAGCAGCAATAAGTAGGTCATAAAAATAGAATGGATAATCATCTTTCACTCTCACAAATGAAAGAAGCAAAGAAAGATATATACCAGTAAGAAGTAAAATGCAAAACACTTTATTTCAGAATATGGCAACATATTTTTATATTTCAAAGTTATATATTCCTGTTTATCTTTAAGATGCCTGTTTTCAGTGCAGATGACTGGCTTCATTTGTAATTTAAAGCAATGGCCAAAGTTCTGTTCTGATTATCAATTATTCACATAAATGAGTTTGCTCTCTGTTCAAATAAAAATTACCAAACACAATGGGATAAGCCCACTTGTCCAGCCAGGGTCCTGTCATGATTTCCTATTATTTTTGAGCTGGAAAGTGCTCTGTTCTCCCTCCACAGCTCAGCCATACAGTGGGGTTTATTATCCCCATTTTATGGATCAACAGGTATTTAGAAAGCCTCTGTAGTTTTCCTAAAATCTCACAGGAGTCATTCACAGACAAGACATTCACTGAGTATCATTCAGATTCTGGGTAATGTCCCAGCTGGGGACTCTTGTAGTATCTCACCTGGCAGAACACAGGCAGTGGTGTGTGACAGCTTCTATTAGTGATTACATGGCATGGCATGGCATGGTTTTGGTTGGGATCACCCAGTATTTTCCCAGCTGTTGTCCCTGGCTAGGGAAAAGCAGCTGGGCCAGGGACTGGTCCTGCTTTGGATTGTTGCCCTCCTGCTCTGGAGAGTGAAAGCTTAGCCATAGGGACATAGGATGTGCTTTGCAGTGCTCCTCCTTTAACTGCTCCCTGGCCCATTTTATTTCCCAGCATAGGTACAGCCACTTGGCATGTGTTTGTGGTTTGTGTTTGTCTGCTGGCACGGAAGTGACATATTTCAAGACTGGTTGGTGAGGAAAGAAGAGGAAACATGATATGAAATGTGGATGAGTCTTATGTGACCCTGAGCCAAGCCCTGCCTCAGGACTGGGGATATGTTTTCATGAAGCATTGTGATTCTCTGCCCATGCAGTGTCAGCACAAAGTAGAGATAGGCCCCAACACGTGACTCTTTAGTGACTAGTTTGAATGGAAATGTGTGATTTCTGAACAGATTTATTGTGCAAGCAAAAATGTATTTGCTAAAGATTACAGCAGTGTGTTTGCCCTGAATGCTGAGCCTAGGAAAAAAAGACTGCCCTGTGTGACTTTTCATAACACAGTGAAATAAGGTCTGTGGTGTCAAATACCTGCTTTAACTTTGTTAGCCCAGTCCAATGGACTGCAGCGCAGGGATCAGGCAATGGAAGCAGAGTAGAGGTGGGGATGCAGAGACCACTCTCTGGCTCAGACTCCAGCTCCTGCACCCCCTGTGGATGTGGGGGATAGACCTATTTACCACTCACATAGCTTCAAGGTCTGTGCCAGCAGTGGAATCTACATGCCCATTGTTCCCTGACCTTGCCAAAACTCTTCTCTGCCCATGTGTGGGGGGACATCAAGGAGCTCTTTGGCCCACTGGGGTCCCTGGAGTCCTTCCATAACCTTCCTCCAGCTTCTTTCTGCCATCTCCTTCTCACGGTATCAGGAATCCAGGTGGCTCTGCTGTAGAGAACCAGGACTCAGCCTTGGACCTATAATTAGTCATTATTGCTTCAGATAGCCAATATTATTACCCTTATATTAGTGGTATCACGTTGTATAATTGCGTAGCTGGAAGGTTTGTGGAGGAGTTGGAACTGTGATTCTGCTACGGTGACCATTACCCTTGAAACACAGCAGCTGAGAAGCTGGATCCCTTCCCCTTCAGAGCTGTTTTTCAGAGTGGGTTCATGAGCATTTCCACTGAAGATAACTCATAGGCCACATAGTTCAGCAGGCAACAAACCCTCCCGGGGCTGAGACCGTATGTCTTCTGGGATTGGGAACCACATGGGTGGAGGGCAGGGGTGTCTCAGGCTTTTTGATGAAGGAAAGTGGATGCAGAGTGCCATCTGGGGAATTCCATAAGTCTAAATTGACCCTTTTTCTTTTGTCTTTAAAAAAAAAAATTAAGTACTCAAGTGACTGATCTGCAACATGCAGACCTCAGTTTGGTTTGGAACTGAGATTCAGATGCACTTGTAGACAAAAATTAAAAATGTGATCTTATAGGCATACTCGGGGTCAGCTGATAAAAATAATTCTTTTGCCAGAGTGTTGAACCCAGTTACCAATTCCATCACTCAATTTCCCTGGCAGAAACATTCCTGGGACTTTCTTTTTGCTGATACTCTGCTGCACTGTTTGGAAATAGAAATGCAGCCAACTGGCAAGTTATCTTGGAGTTGTCCTTGTGGAAGGGAAAATGGGGCTTGATTTGGTCTGGAAGTCTGCTAACATTTGCTGCCATGGCATTTTTGCCAGTCTTCATGACGCCAGCATATGGAGGAATGCTGCAGCACATGTATTTGAGGGGGTTTGTTTAGTGTAAGGGTATCTGTAGGAGGAGTAGTTTCCTGAAAGGAACAAGTGGAGTGGCTGACCTTGCACTGATTCTGCTGACAGTTCCTGCTTGAAATAAGGTTGCTCCGGTCTAGTGCAACATCACTCACCTCCAGTCCGGGAGTTTGAAACTGTTAGGAGGCATAAAAGAGCTATATAAGGAGTAACACATCCACAGGCATCCCTCTGCACCAAACATGGGATCTTGAACACATGAAGACTGAAGCTCCAGACTGAAGGTTGCAGTCAGTTTATAAAAGAAGTCTCTCAGGTCTGCACATCTTCAGCCATCAGAATTCAAATCTAGTTCTGGACCCCAAGTCATGTTAAAGGCAAGAAAATGGAAAATACACTGATATAGGAATCAAAATTATCTCCAAAGTACTTGTTTTGCAAGGCCAGCAGAAACAGCATCTGCATAGCTGCTATTTAAAAACATGAAAATCAAAAAGCATTGTTGAAAACTGATTTAAGGGGCTGGGCAGATTCAGGTGCAAGGCAGGAGATTGAATGTTTTGCCTCTCTGCCCTCCTCAGGCTTTATGCCTTGGAAACCTACCTATGTCCTGCCTGTTAATGAACATCTGCTTTTGATTGTCACAAACCCATATATTTCAGAAAAATAAATATACCTGATCTCCACTTGGGAAAGAGCCTATTGTTTCTGCTGTGCCAGGTTCAAATATTGCTTTTAAATCAGAGATGGACATTTTTTTTCTCACTTGCCTAATAGTTACCTTTAAGTGCTAAATGACTCCATCAGGAATTATGCTTCTGTGTTTGGACTAGCTGCAGGACATGGGCTGAAATGTTGCCTTTTCTTAGGCTGATGGGTCCTCTGTTGAAGGACTATCTCCTGGCTATACCAGCTGTTGGTGTTAGAAAATAACTATATCTTTCCAAAGCTAATTCTGTATTAGTCCAACTGGAGACTGGACAACAGGACAACTGGACAACTGGACAATTGGACAACACAAAACATGGCCTTACCAAAGCTGTTCATCTTACCTGGTAACTCTGAGCTACTGTCTTTTGAAGTCAAGATAGTTGTAACCATTGTTACAATTGTCTATCTGTCTGTGTAACTTCATGCCTGACAAGGGCTCCAGAAACCTGCATGATAAACAAATAGGGTAAAAAAAATATATGTGCAGTCACCATAAAAGCTGTGCAGGGCCAGAGCTCCTGGTTCCCCAGAACAGATTGACCTTGACACGTCATGACACGGTGTTTGCTGCTTGGTGACCTGTCAGTCTTATTCTACAGTATGCAAAACACTGTTTTGACATGTGGGAGAAATCAACATCTATTGGTTTCATGATGACTATTGGACTGTATGATCATGACCATTTTTATAATGATTTTGGTCTTGCCTTAAAACAGCACTGCAGCTGAGGTTCCTCACCTTCACATTTTCAGTCTTGGTTTCAACTAGACTCTGCAATTAGTTGTGAAGTAATGGGGGTAGGAGTGATTTTCTACTTGAGCAAGTCAAAGGTTCAAGATTTAATCCTGCTTATTTATGTATTTATTATATATATCCTACCTAGATGGCAGAAAAAACATTTAGCAGTTTAATTGTAGGGAAAACATCCGTGCAAATGTCCTGGTTGAAACAAAATGCCCTTCTAGTCCAAAAAAACCTGTTTACATAAAACTGGCTACATGTTTGGGAAGCATGAGAACAGGACACATATGTATATTGTGCTTAAAGTCCCTTGCACACTGACCATTTTCAGCTCAGAATGTTTTGGACTTTCCTAGACATCACAATTTGTAGCTTGCAATGGATCTCTTGTCCAGAGCTTGTCCCATTCATTCCTGAGGCACAGTTTGCTGCACCTCCTGCAAGAACCAACACTTCCTTTGGCTTGCTATGAACCCTGATCCTATTTGCTTTATTTGATGGTTCCTAAGCCATCTTTTGAAGATGCTGTGGACAGTTGATCCTTCTCAAGTCACTTCTGATGGATAACTGTCTTTAATGTCTCAAAACCTGGATCCTCCAAGAGCATGTGGTCCACATCAAATTGACACTGCTGATTGCTATTTGAGAGGAGTGTGGTTGCCCACATGCAGTGTTTTGCCATCAAAGGCTGTGTTCATCTTGGGAGAGTTAGCTGTGAGAAAATGGACAGAAGTGGTATAATCCATAAGGAAGCCTGTGCTGCAGAACTGTTCTGTTTGTGCACAGCAGGTCTCTCAGTGACATCCAAAATCATCAAGCCAAGAGCACAAGCACAATGAGACTGTCCTACACCCTGAACCTGCCCAAAGGCACAGGACTTGCTGCTGGGGGGAGCAGCAAGTTGGCCAAGGGCATGCTACAGCTCATAAGGAACATGTTCAACCTATGCCTGGACAGAGGGCGACCTGGAAAAAGAGGATTTCTCAGGGATTCCAATATATCTCCTGATATGTCTGGTTGGGAAGAACTATGTTTTGGGAGATGCTTTCAAACCTCTCTATTGTGCATTTCCTTTTCGGCTTGCTGCTCACCAGTCTGTCCTCACAGGAAGTTTCTGCTTTGCTAAAAGTAATGCATGGCTGCCTCCAGGCTAGGTGTTGGAGGGTTCTTCACTCACATCTCAAATCTAGGTCAAATTAAGGCCAAATCTGTGCTCAGATGGGTACTCTTCCACCCCTTTGAGTTTCCACTCAAAGACAGTCCATTGTTCATAGTTTATTTTTTTTCTTTATCTTTTGCCCTTCTCATGCATCCACCAAAAATGGTTCATGATTTGTGCATAATGATCATGCAGCTGCAAGAATTCAGGGACTGTGGAGTGGGCAGTGGGGGAATATTCTGCCATTACTTATTACTTATTCTCAGCAACTGAGAATACTTCACAGAATGACTCAGTGAACTATTACCTCACATTTCTCATATGAGCAGCATCGTGGAAAGGCTAGAACAGCAGCAGCCCTTACCTTCCCCTGCCCCCAAAGGCAAACGAACCATTAATGGTGCAGTAAAGCAGCAGAGCAAAGGTGTGTTTGCTGCACAAGGCTGGTCTCATAAAACTGAACTTTGCCCAAGACTGAACAAAATTGTAAGAAAGTCACAGTCAACAATTAAGGACATGTTTTTTATAAGGAAAAGTTATTTATGACCTTCATCTGGCATTTTATAAAGTTTTAATTTTGTTACACAACATCAATTCCTTTCATGCTTTGGCAGGAGAAATGTCAGGGCATTAGGATAGCTGCAATAACCACATTTTTTTTTATGCTTACTTGTTATTGAACTACCTTCTCGTCTTTAAAGTGTTTTATGGTCGAGTTACTCTATTTGCATAATTACTGCCACATCACCAGTCAATCAATTTTATGTGTTTCTCTCCTAAACCAATCTAAAATATGATACGTATATAAAAACATCACCCATGATTATACAGACTTCACATTTATTATTGCTTCAGGTCAAAGATATATGATAAAATTACCCTCTGTTATTTCCCCCTCCCTTCCCGCTTCTTTAATGAACAACTCTGAACACTTCCTTTAGTATTGTTTATCAGCAATTTTATTTTTCTCTGAATGGGAGACAAAAGAAAATAAGTAATGGAGCTAGCCAAAACAAAGCAAGTAACTACCACAGGCAGCTATGAGGATTGCTCAGTTTTTACAAGCATGTGGAATCAAAAGCAATTGTACACATTGATAGACTTGTCACACACATATCTGCAGGAAAGACAAAAGTATTCCCGCTGTTTGGGTAAATTCCAGACTTGAAAATAAGTGGTTCCAATGGAACCTGGGCTCCTGTGACAGCTGAAACTTGATGGTTCTATTTCACACCTTGGGGAAATATTAAAACCAAGAGAACCCAGCCTCAAGTTAGATGATGTGACTGACATAAGTGTCATCAGAAGCCAAGATGAACAAATTCTTTTCTGCATTTTACATACCAGTTATATAGCGTTACACAATTCATTGCTCTTATAAGTTGCACCAATTGAATCTTGCCACCAGTCCATGTACAGGGAGAAAACTCAGAAACACTAGAAATCATTTATAATGAGAAGTGCTTGATTTCTTCATGGCAGGAGTTAGCTTCCAGTTATGGATTATCATAGAATAAACAATCTGATATGTTCTCCAAAATTTTTTGCTGATCCTTGCTAATCTTCCATCCAAGGTACACCACAATGGACTTGACTTTTCATCCTTCTTACTGTGTATTTACTGAGTGTAAAAATCACCTCTGAACATTTGAATGAAAAATGAAAAACTAGCTTGTTTCCTGCAAAAAGTAAAATATAACAGTAAGCATACTTATCAAAATTCTCGGCTCCAGAAGATCCCAAACAGAGCCAAAAAATATGTAATATCTCACTTCTGCTGACGACTAATTTATCTTGTTCTCCTTGGTGTCCAAAGTATCAGTGCTGTGTTTTTGTGTTTAGATTCAAATTCTAATGGATCAGAGCACAGTGGTTTGAAGTAAATGGCAAAATTCCCACTTATTCTCATGAAACAAGAATTTACATCTGCTTCAGTAAAAGGTTTCTCAGTTCTCACTACCCTGGTCTGGGTGGTGTGATCCTCTGTTTCTATGTGCTCTACTTTAGCTCATTGTTGATTCAAACTCTGCTATTTGCTGCATGCTGCTAGGAAATAATCCAGTGTGCTTTAAATTGGAATACTCTAGAAGCAACTGGAAGGTGAGCTGATTGCTATTTGTGGTTTTAAAGTAAGTTCTTAGTTGCTGACAAAATTTTTATAGGCAAATAGCGGTTTCTTTTAAGTAGCTTTCATGGCAGCTGTTGACAGCTTCCTTCAGAAAAGCCAAGCTTCACCACTGTACAAATAATATGTTCAGTCTTATCCTGACAGGGACAACCTTATCAACAAACTCCTGTCTTCTGCTTGATAAAAAAGGCTTAATAAAGCAGTTTTTGTAAAAAACATACCCCGACAAAAGCAGCATGCAAGCAAAGACAAGGTAGTTCATTTGACTAACTCATATTGGGTGAAAATTTGGGGTAGCTGCTTTTAAGTAGATGCTGATCCCTGCTTGAACTGAGGGATTGGACCAGGTGACCTCCAAAGGTGCTGTTGTGGTTTAGCCCCAGCCAACAACTAAGCACCACACAGGTGTTAATTCACTTTCCACCCATCAGGGCAAATGGGAGGAGAACTAGAAGGGTAAAAGTGAGAAAACTTGTGGGTTGAGATAAAAGCAACTTAACAATAATAATATTACTACTACTACTAATATAACAACACCAATAATAGCAATCATATAATGAAAAGGAAGATAAATTAAAAAAAAAAATTAAAAGGAGCGAGAGCAAAATAAACCACAAAAAAGATGAGTCATGCAAATGAAAAACAACTGCTCACCACCAACCAACTGACCAGCCAGCCTCTGAGCAGCTGCCTCTGGTCAACTTTCCCCCCCCAGCTCAATAAGTTAAGCATGACACTGTATGGTCTGTGATACCCCTGTAGGGTATCACAGCTGGGGTCAGCTGTCCAGGCTGTGTCCCCTCTCAGGTACTTGTGCACCCCCAGTCTCCTCACTGGTGGGGTGGCGTGAGAAGGAGAAAAGGCCCTGAGGCTGTGTATGTGCTGCTCAGCAATAACAGAAACATCCCTGAATTATCAACACCATTTCCAGCACAAATCCAAACTGCAGTCCCTGTTAGCTACAAGGAAGAAAATGAACCCCACCCCAAACCCTTGGGTGCTTCCAGCCTCCGCCATTCTGTGATTCTGCAACTACTTAATCCAAGAGAAACCACTACCTTCCCAGTTGAGCCATATGTTTTTTCCTCTTCCCCAGGCAGTGTTTCCTACCACCTTCCAAACCTGCAAGTGTTTCCAGTGGTTTCACAGCCCTCCCTGGATCCTGACAACGTGCTTACATGGTTGTCCCTGAAAGGCCGGGGTATCATACACCTCTCTGTGCACATATAGCAATGTTCAAACATAACAAATGTGTAATGCAAAGACTAATCCGTCTTGCCAATCTTTTCCAAGCATAACACAAGTTCCTCTGCTCTGTTGAGCCAGATTCTCTTAGGCTCCAGGGTGCTTTTTTGGAGTACTCTTTCTGGAGGGCTATGCAAGAAACTGCATTAAGAGGCTGTAACTCTGCACTTCTCAGAGCTGTGGGCTTGGTCTCCTCAGGAGAGAATCCTTGATTTAGGAATTCACTTCCCCCTTCCTGTGAGAAACCCTGGGTTTGTTGACTTTCCCAACACATTGCACAGGCTATCTATTTACTCAGGCTTGTTCTGAACGGGTGGGTTTCGTGCGGAGGATCTCTGACATTTCCGCGTGCTTGCATTTCTTTGAAAGACATCCCTTTAAACGCTTACAAGTTTCCAGGCTTAACTACTTGTCCCTTATGACTCCTAAAAACTTGTAGATGGACTAAGATAGGAAAAAAAAAAAAAAAACCAACAAAACCTTTCCTCCCCACACAAGCCTCTGTACCAGTTCTTTAGCAATTAAGGGAGGAAACCAGACTTCCTCCTTCTCAGTGATGCCAGACATTGCTGGCCAGTCCTTGGCAGTGCCGGTGCAGGAAGTATCCCTTGTCCTCAGGCACTCACATCCTTACAGTCTGAGGAGAAGCTGGCAGATGAGTGCAGAAGGGCCAGCCTTACCAACAGGAAAAATCTCCTGTGGAGCACTTTGGAGATCAAAAAGGATGTGCTGTTATTAGCTGGGCTCTCCACCAGCTGCAGCAGGACAACAGGGGCCAAGGCAGCACCAATCCTCCTGCCCAGGGAGGCGAGGGAGGAAGGATGAAGGGAGTAGGGAAAGGGAGAGTTTTGGACTGAGTTGATAGCAGAATAAAATATTTTTCGAGTTGTAAATCTATTAGATAAACTAATCTCAGGCTTTATGAGATTCCAGATGAAATGCAGGAATATGCCAAGCTTCTCATTTTTATTTCCAAATGTTGAGTTAATTTGGATCCAATCTGAGCCAAATTTCGCCTTAGTGTAAGCAGGTGCAACTCCACTGGATTGAACAGAGTTACACCCATTTACAACAGGGATGGATTTGTCCTGAAGTGATTTAAATAGGGCAGAAAAGAGCACACATGTTTCCAGTGTTTCATCTTTGAACCATGAGATACATGAATTGAAAAAAAAGTGTTCTTAGTCTCTCTCACACAAATTTGTGGCCTAGTGGAAAGCTCTGTTTAAACACAAGAGCTTAGTATCTTTCCTTTTTTTGTTCATTTGTTGCAACTTTCACTCATTTTCTTTTCTTCCTCATCCTTGCTTTTAATCCTGTAATTAATATGTTTTTTTTTTTTTTTTGCAACAGGCATACCACAATTGTGAATGAGGATTTTATTTTTGAATTCACATTAACTAGATGTTATCTCATTTCCTTCAGATTTCAGTCTAATTACATACTGAAATAATACCTAATTTGTAATTCTCACTGCAATTTTTGTGGGCAGAGATTTTTCCTGTTCTCTGTATTATTTAAAATAGAAAGAAAACTATAATATTGAGAAATACATGCCTCCCACCAAAACCAGTGACTGTTACTTGCTTCCCTGCTCATTTAATAGAAAGGCTGAACATAGAAAGCAATCTTATGTGTAGAAGATAATAAATGATACATTGACTTTACACCACAACTTCTTTTTAAGACAGATAATAGGTATATAACCGCAGGTAGAGTGAAAAACAGTGTAGATACGACTGTTTCCATGAAGGGTTTGGGGAGAGATGAGAGTATCTGTTGACTATCTCCATTTTGAAGTTTTTTTGTCTGTCTCCTGCTTGGGATTTTTTCATCCACAGCCTACTGGCCGCTCACTGAACAGTCTGGCCCTTTGGTTCGGGCGAGAGGCAGGATGGCAGGACGGCAGGATGACAGAATGGCTGGATGGTTGGATGGCAGGATGACAGAATGGCTGGATGATTGGATGGCAGGATGGCAGGATGGCTGGATGGTTGGATGGCAGGATGACAGAATGGCTGGATGGCAGGATGGCTGGATGGATGGATGGTTGGATGGCAGGATGGCAGGATGGCTGGATGGTTGGATGGCAGGATGGCAGGATGGCAGGATGGCAGGATGGCTGGATGGATGGATGGATGGATGGATGGCAGGATGGCAGGATGGCAGGATGGCTGGATGGCTGGATGGCTGGATGGTTGGATGGCAGGATGGCTGGATGGCTGGATGGCTGGATGGCTGGATGGTTGGATGGCAGGATGGCTGGATGGCAGAATGGCAGGATGGCAGAATGGCAGGATGGCTGGATGGTTGGATGGCAGGATGGCAGGATGGCAGGATGGCTGGATGGCTGGATGGCTGGATGGCTGGATGGTTGGATGGCAGGATGGCTGGATGGCAGAATGGCAGGATGGCAGAATGGCAGGATGGCTGGATGGTTGGATGGCAGGATGGCAGGATGGCAGGATGGCTGGATGGCTGGATGGCTGGATGGCTGGATGGTTGGATGGCAGGATGGCTGGATGGCAGAATGGCAGGATGGCAGAATGGCAGGATGGCTGGATGGTTGGATGGCAGGATGGCAGGATGGCTGGATGGTAGGATGGCTGGATGGTTGGATGGCTGGATGGCTGGATGGCAGAATGGCAGGATGGCAGAATGGCAGGATGGCTGGATGGTTGGATGGCAGGATGGCAGGATGGCTGGATGGCTGGATGGCTGGATGGTTGGATGACAGGATGGCTGGATGGCTGGATGGCTGGATGGCTGGATGGCAGAATGGCAGGATGGCTGGATGGCTGGATGGTTGGATGGCTGGATGGCTGGATGGCAGAATGGCAGGATGGCAGGATGGCTGAACAGCAAGTTCTGCCCAAGGCATGCAGGAGGGCCTCAGCTCCTGCATGGCTCTCACAGATCCAGCAGCAGCTCTGGGGGGCAATTCTGGACATCGGTTTCACCTGGCTTTTTTTCTCCAACCCAGACATTCACAGCTCAGAATCTCTGAGTCCTGCCCCGTGCCCCTTGGGTGCGTGCAGGACGACTGTGTGTTATCCACTTCCTTCCTCCATTGCCCCATGCCATGACACAGCTGAGGGAGCCCCACAGTCCCATTAAGGAAGGAAGCCACTAACCTGCTGCCCTCTGCCTTTGTGGGAAACATTCTCTGAGCCTTCAAGGGCTTATTTTGTGCAAGGGCGTAGTGAAAACAAAAGTCCATGCATTAGGTTGCCTATTTGTCCCTGGTAGTATGTTCTGACCAGGAGGTCAGCTATTTTTTTCATGAGCAACCATTTTTCACATTTCAGCACGTCTGTGAGGAGCCCAGAAGTATTCAGCATCACAGTCAGGGTGCCAGCAGATCCTTCCCTGCCAGTCACATGCTCCAACACCAGGACAATTACACCAGGCAGGTCTTTGGCCAGTCCTTGGCCCAGCACTTCACCAACACTGATAAAGATGCAACTGAGCCTGAGCAAAAACTCTGCATTTACCCAGAGGAAAGAGAAAGATGCACCGTCCCATGGGGATGAAGGGCTGCGTGAGCTGAGACACTTTCTCTGCTCTGAGGTCTCCCATGGCTCAGCTGACCCAGGCACTGCAAGCCTGGCCACTGGCACCAAGGCTGACCACTCCAGTGCTTCCCACTCCTCCAGGCATCACAGGCATCACTGTCTAGTGATATGGCTGGGTAAGAGTCAAACATCTTCAGAGGTTTCAGAGGATACTTGCTGTTAATCCTTAACAGCTAGGAAAATATGAACCTTCATAAAGATGCATATGAGAACATCTTCTGGATGTTCCCATATGACAAGATACTCTGCTTACACTGTAAATCCAGTAATTTATTCTCCTTAAATTTCAAGTAATACAGACAAAGCAATATAGATAAAGGTTCCAGTGTCCCTGAACTCACAGCAGCATTTTTAGCAACAATAGCAGCTTTGGCTGCAGAAAGCACTTTAGGTTCAGGCCTGAAGGATGTTAAGCCTCATCTTGCACTTCCCCTTCAGCCATCCCTTTTGTTACTCAGGTTAATATTCTTGGCTAGAGCAGCTCATGCTGAAGGAAAAGGAACAAACATTTAGTCTTTTAAATGATCAGCCCTATAGCTGCTTTTTCTCTACTACTGCAAAAATTTTACCTAGTCTGTGTTCAGCATAGGACTTAAAAGAATTCCTATCTCAGGCACAAACGGATAAATATGCTCTTGCTTGTGTCAGTAAGACAAATCTGTACATATGCCATATCAAAACAGTGTTTAAAATGAAGAAAGATAGAAATAAACTCCAATAGTTATATAATTTCAAGGTTTTCTTGCTGTAAATTTATTAAATTTGAAATAATAAAAAACTTGCAAGGGGCTGGGCAGGTATTCAGAATATTATATTTACCTGCTACCAATATCCTTCAGGATAAGCTTTCTTTAGAGGGTTGGTTGTTTTCTTTTTAAATTGTTGTTTATTTGTTTGTTTGTTTGTTTTTTCTGCTGAGTTGGTACATAGAGACCTCAGCTATATCATTGTTTGAAGGATAATATAAGTGATGGTAAGTCCTTCCCACTTGGAATGCTAAAATGGGTTTGACAGGCAATGGTCCAGGCTCACTTCCATCTGTGACACTCTTTCAAATGATTCATCATCTTGAACATGAAAGTAACTTGATGATGTTACGACTTACCCCTAGATAAGACAGCCAGTTCATCTGAAAGCAATTGCTCCAACTGACTGTCATGCAGATGCCTCAACAGTGACACTGGGCATTTGATTATGCATTTTGATATCTTTTATGTGTTTTTTACAGGCAGTGGGATCTCAGACCTGGGCAGAATGCTGGTGTGGAGGAGCATAGAGTGTCTGCAACACTACCACACAACACTCCATTTATTTTTCAGCCTAATAAAGCTCAGTAATTTCCAACTTTCATTGATTTTGGATAAGTTAAATAATACAATTTCTTATCCAGTTGTAGTTTACGTTTCTATTAATTCTTCTAGGAAGCTCAGTAGAATAACTAATAGTCTGACAAACCTTGATTCCTATCTACAACTCAATGCTTCAGTGACCCTGCTTGGCCAGGAGGCTGGCCCAGGCAGCCTCCAGGGCTCCCTCCCAGCTGGTATGACTCTGTGAGTCTAAAATGTGACTCTCTTAAAATGTACATATGCTTTTGGCACTATGCAGGTCTTTTCTGAAACCTGTATGGGTTTGGTTTGCACAGCTATCAATATTATTTTAAGGCAGTCACATTAGCCCTCCCCTTCAAAATTTAATCCTGTCACCCAATTTAACCCTTGCAAAGAAATACTTCCTTTAACATCTTCTAAATGATTCATGCTTTTACTTCAGTCACTACTGCCCCTGTAACTTTGAGGTAAAAGCCTGTTAGCCCTGAAGTTAATATGCATTTATTCTTGTTCCTGTTTTTCACGTCAATAATACTCTATTCTCTCAGAGACATGCAGGCTTTGGGGTCTCTCTTGTTCTTAATCAGTATCTAATTAGTGTTTAGTCACTGGGAGGAGACTCGTGGCTTAGGAAGGCAGGGGGCACAGAGTATCTCCAGAGTATCCAAAAGTCTGTTTTGATACCCACCACTATACAGATATGCTGCCTTCTCCTTCATTCAGACCATGCCTTATAGGCAGAGCAATGTTGTCCATTTCCTGTGAACACATGCAAAGCCTATGGCTGGATTTTCTTCCCTTTAAACTCAGCCAAAAGAGCACCTCTCACTTTGCAAGTGTTGTCCAGCTGATGGGCACAGGCAGAACAAGGAACGTCTCCCACAGCAAAGTGTTTGCTGCAGGCTCTGGAGCACGTGTTAAGAGAGTGATGAATTCCCATTTCCTTTGAGAGAGAACAAGGCAAACTCTGCTTTTAAAAGTACTCAGATCTGTTAAATACGTGCACAGATATTCCATTTCCTCTTAAATAGATACTGATAAATCAGTAGGACACAGGCACCAATTCTGATACTCCAATAGAGCTGTCACAAGTGAAAGAGGAATTTAATCTCATATTTTCATAGATCTAATCTACCCCATTCTTCTAGTTGCTTTGAAATATCCAATTACATCTGACTTAATAAAATTGGAAGACATTTATTACCATCATTAGTGGCTTGGGTTGAAATCAGCTGTGAAATTGTGTGCACATTAACTTGCAGAGAACTTAGCAAGCCAGAAACCCACGGAACTGATTTTCTAAATGGCTGCAGAGCTCCGGATACAGAGCTGCTGACACGTATGGCTGGCCTGGGCTGTGGGGCAAGGAAAGGCACAAGAGAAATGCTCAGTCTTCTTTTCCAGGCCCTTTCTTGTGTCTCTGCCCTGAGCTGAACCATCTCTCATCTTCCATTGGAGAGAGGGAGATTGAAGTTTTCAGGGAGGGATCAATCTTTGTTACTTAAAATTGGGTTATTAATTCTGCAAGTAAGAAGGTAAATATAAAAGACAGACTAAGTTGTTATTTTCACTGCAAGCACAAGTTTATAAAGAGAAACTCTGAAAAGGGGAGAATGTGAAAAGATCTCATTTTCTCACACCTTTCAAAACAGCCAATGAGACTGAGCCCTCTGTGAAATCTTAAAAACAGTATTATTTCACAGCATCACTCAGCTGTCAGGTATCATACTTATTCATTATCAACTGCTAAAATTCCAGAGCACAGTCTTATTGTGGCTGTGCTTCCATCCTTCATAATTTACCCATTAAGCTGCAGTGTTTTGTTCTTCTCTGTCAAGTGTTTGCCACAGGGAATTTTCTCATCGTGATGCCACAGACAGCATCATGTGAGAGGACTAAAGATGTGCTCAGACATCCCCAGTTATAGACAGCTGCAGGGGTAGACAGGTGAATTTTTAGTTTTTAGTAATTGTTGCAACAGGAAAAGCAAGACACTTAGCAATAAGTAATTATCAGGAGCTGCTTTGAGTATTGCCTGCAGGGTGAAAAAACAGATACATACCTGGAGTTTTGCTGCAAGAAATGTTTTCCAGAATGTTTTCCTGTTAATATATACTAATGCCTGCAGTATTTCACAAATCAGTCCATGCCCATACCACATCCTCTCCTATTTATTCCATGTCTCAGATATCCATCTGTTGAAGGAAAAAAAAGTCCTTTCACTCTCTCACAAAGGTGTTGGGAGGAAAATATATTAAAGATTAGGAGGCAGTGTAAATAGTGCAGTTGCTGTTCCATGCAAATCCCTCAGGAATAGAGGACATTTTTTATACCTTTATGGACTTTTAAAAAGAAGCTTCTCTTTTTGAAAAAAAGGTCTCACATTTCTGTTTCACCTTACTGTTGGTAGTTTGGCAATGTCATTAAACAAGGTAGATAGTTAATTATTTTTAGTCAAGCAATGTAACACAGCAATAAAATTTTCAAAAAGACACCTGTTTTAAAGGTCGATGACCTCATATAAATTGCTAAGTGTCAATAAATATCTTTCAGCACGGGTGGAACAATATTTGTACGCTCATGGACCAAGTCATAGAGTTTAGCTTGCTCAAGACCATTGAAGATCTCATGCTTATGGCTGCACTATAAATGTCACCAACGCAACCCATAAAACTATGCCCATTCAGACTTGATTTTTTCTGAAAAAGCATTGCTGATTTTGAAAATTGAAAGTCATTGTGAATACAGAAAGATTTTAATGTAAAGAAAAAAATTGAAATTGTCTCAGTAAAATTTGATTTTCTTTTGATTTCCCTGAAACATAAATTCTGAATCATAGAGCTTTACACTTCCCCAAAAACAAACAACCCTGTAATAAGCATCTTCTTTTGGTTTTGAAGTCCTGGAAGAAAGCTATTGTGTAACTGCTTACTAAACAAAGAACACAGAGGAAATTTCTAAAATAAGTTTTCTCATGTACTAATACAATCTCTTGGACAGGAATTACTTTTCTGTAAGATGCATCTATAGCTGCTACCTGTTGTGCCATCAACAGAAATGTGAGAGGAAACACATCAAATGTTCTTTCTCAAGGACTTTCCAGCTTCATCCTCTGTTTGGATGCACACTTGCTAGGTGATCAGCAGGCCAGGTCTGTATGAATGGAGGAGAACATACACAGAATGATCTCATTGGTATTCCACATGTAATTTCAAAGCTAAACAATGCATGTCTTCTATATATATGATTCATCTCCTAGGAATTCATGCCTTCATGGCACCTTTTCTAAAACAGGAAATAAATATGCGTTGCTAAGTTACTTTCATGCTTTGAAAAATCAACTGCTGTTTCTATTGTCCAGTTTGTGTTCTGAAGGCTGTGCTCCTTCACAGGGACTTTTTTTTTATTTCCATAATGAATACTTGCTCTTTTTACCTTTGTCTTACTTTCTGAAGGTAAAGTCACACAGATTCTCTGCATGTTTTGCCTCTTAGACCTGTACCAAATGTGCCTCACATTGTACCACTTTGCTGGGAAGTGCCTAGAAGATGCAGACAAAAATTCTCCAGGCACAGACAAAACTCCTCTGGGCAGCGAGGCACAAAGCCAGTGCTGGTGACCTTATACTCCTTGCTGGAGCACTCTCTCAAGAACATGTCGATGTCTGGGCTGGGACACTTGATGCCCCAGCCAAGGCCAGTGCTTTTGCCTAGCAGCTGAAGTAATCTGCATCTCAAGGATCTACTCCCCCATCTTTCCGTCTTCAACTTGATTGCACATAAACTTTATACAGTATGCAGTTTATACAGAGTTACTTCCCATCTGTGTCTCTTAAGAGCAGCTGTATTAAGGTTAACTAGCTTAGGAGTCATAAATAGGAATGGCTAATGTGATTGTACAAGCTTCCCCCCAGATCCTGGTCAATATTGTAACTCTGACCTGTAATGCACTCTCCCTGCAATTCCAGTACCAGGCGTCTCCTAAGCAAATACAGCTAATCACTTCAACAGGTTGCTGACTTTTATGAATTGAATTGCATAGCAAATAGCTGTGACAGTGTGTACAACATTGCTAGACAAGAAAACAACATCATTATGTAGGGAAGAATGTTCCCCAACTCAAGAGAAGAGAGAAAAAATGTTTTACACTAATTCTTATAAAAGAAGGGTGTTACTTGGGGTTGCTGCTTGGGGGAGAGGGTATGGGAGGGAGGTTTTTGTTGAGGTTTTTTTGCATGTATCTGGGAAGACTGTTTTTGCATGTATCTGTACTGAAATGGTGGGTCAGATACACAGAGTGTACATACATAGATTCTGTCTCTCCATTTTCCAAGATGGGGACTTGATGCTGAATAACGTGTGATGGTGCAATTAGGCAAAGGCAGGTAAGAAGAAAATCATGCAAGATACTTAGCCACCTCTGCAGGGACAGAGGTGAGACTGCTCTGAACAAACCAAATGCATGCTGAGACAGTGACTTTCTCCCAGGACCCACATGGGTTTCAGTTGCCTCCCCCTCACATTAGCTTCCACTTCTGCCAGAGACTCACAGGCTCAGAGTGCCTCTGGCCCTGGTACCCCAGACAGGCTTTAACAGCCAAGCTAATTACCCCAGTAAATGAAACATCTTATTTCATTAATTCTACCTTTGGTAATCTTCTCCCACTTACACTTTCCACCTCTTGGCCCGGTTAATTTCAATGACTTCAATTTTGTCACACCTGAAATACATTTGGCTGCATCTTTCTTGCAAGGTGCAGACTGAACTTACATTATAGTAGTTTAATTTTCTGAAGGCTTTGACATAATTACCCAGCCAAGCCAGCTAAGCTGTAGGTTGCTTTGTGCTGTACATTCAAAGAGCATTCAAAGCAGTTGGAATACTCTGGAAATCATTTCCCTGCAATTTTCAGCAATGTAATACAAATTCTTGGTGAAATGGTACATTAGTCACATATTACACAACATGTCTCTCTCTAATAACTTATAGCAAATTTTAGCTGTACTAAAAATAGTAGTTACAGCCCTCATTAATTATAAGGATGTTGGATAGTAAATTGCTGCAGAAAGCTTTCATGCCAGGAACTGCAGCTCCCATGTTTGTATTTGATGTCTGTATTATGAGACAAATAATGTTTCCTCTTCCAAAACCACAGGCCCTGGCTAGAATATCTGGCAAAACTCTCCTGAAAAAAATAGGAGACAGATCCAGAGGACACACAAGCTCCAGGGCTTGCCCCTGGTTTTGTGTCACTGGCTTTAGCAAGCTCATGTAGCTGGATGCCTGGGGTTGCTGGTGGCCTTTGCAAGAAAGATCCTGATAATGCTGTAGAGAGCACGACTCTGCAGGGAATCCATTGCTTTCAGGAGGTTATTTTCAGCATGTGGGACAAAGGTCATTATAATTGGCAGCACTGCAGTGAGGTTAAACCAGCAATCTTCAGGAGAATTGTGTTTGGAAATCTGTTTGCATCCAGTGGGAACACAGACAAGTGTTGAGAGAGATTATATTAGTTTACAGAAAAGTGACTGGTGTGAAAAAAAAATGAAATGGGAATGGCAATTGCATTCCTAGAATTAAAGTTACACATCCAGAGCAACCTAAACTGACCTAAGGCAGACCTGGGCCACCTTGTCTTCTCACAGGTTGGAAAACAAATCAAGTCAATAGAATCAGGTTGGTCTAGCTCCATGAAGCAGCTTGGCAGAGAGCTGGATGAGCACCTCCTGAGCTTGTGTGAGGCCAAGGCTGGGGCCAGGGAGAAGGGCAGCATATCACTGTCCTAGTGCCCTCCCTGAAGATGCTGAGGCCTGCCCACCCTTCCACAGCAGTGAAATCTCCCAGGCAGATGGCAGTACAAACCCCTTGTCAAATACACCCAGGGAAAAGTCCAGCAGCACGCAAACACAAGGGGATCCTTTTTCTCCTGTAGAAACTCAGAATGAAATGGTGGTACTTGTTTCCCCCAGGATGTAATGGAGGGATGAATTCTACTGGTCTGGGGAGGGCTTAGAGAAATTCTATGCTGTTCCCTGTGCACCAGCCTTTTGGGGACAGGTCAGGGTATTTCTGGTGGGATAGTTCAGACCGTGCTGTGCTCATTGACACCTCCTTATTCATTCTGATGGCTCAGTCAAGTAAATTGCACACAAAAATTCTGTGGCTCCTTTTTCTGCTTAATTCAGCTTCTTCCAATGTCTCATGACAGAGGGGTGTTTGGGGATGAGTAGGGTTCCCCTGCAGCAGTAATATACCAAAAAATATGAAACCCTAACTCAAGACCACTACATACAATTTCCTTGCTAAAATACTATACTTTAAGCTGGTATAATAAGACACCCCACGCTTTATTGTGGTTGAGGGCCAGATCCCAAAAACTCTCTTGCTGCATTCTTCTTTGTCTCAGATTTGATGGATTTTTCTCAGTGTATTGGGGATTTTGTTTCTGTTTGGCTTTGTCACCTTAGTAGTTACAAAATGCAAAATTCCTTCCCTTTCCCTTTCCCTTTCCCTTTCCCTTTCCCTTTCCTTCCCAGTAAAATCAAAACTCTTCCCAGGAAACATTTTTGTCTTCAAAACCCAGAGGTCAGCTATATTAAAACAGGCTAAGAATTTGCAAAACAAGACCTCAGACATTTTCTCAATTGAAAGTAGTCTGAAGGCACAGCTCTGTCTCAGAATGTGCAGAAAAGACTGCAACACTCCAAAGCCCACATCACATAAACCTCTCAGTTAATTGCCAATTTCTGCTGGGACATTAGAGCAACAGGACACATTCATGGGACATCCAAAGCAGCCTCATCAGTTTCGTACTCTCCCATCCC
This sequence comes from Vidua chalybeata, assembly GCF_026979565.1. Classification (NCBI taxonomy): domain Eukaryota; kingdom Metazoa; phylum Chordata; class Aves; order Passeriformes; family Viduidae; genus Vidua; species Vidua chalybeata. Next base: position 106,090,484 of record NC_071530.1, read on the forward strand.
TCAACTCTTTTAAATGCCAGGAGCCAGCTGAGAGTTGTGCACTGTGAAGTTTTCCAGCAGCAAGTGTGCAGCTGAGCTCCTCCTGCTCCTCCTGCTCCTTACCTGGACGCAGGGAACATTCCCAGACTCACTCCAGCGGCGGCGACTGTGAGTAGAGTAGCTTTGAGGAGAATTCCTCAAAAACATTCACTCAAGGACCACTTTGGCTCTGGCTCCTGCTGCTCTCCTGCTGCATCAGCAGCTGGGGAGCATTACAAAACCACTGCTACAAGAAGGTAAAGGACCTGGTGAAATCCGTTGGATCTGGCCCTTGCAAATAGGCAGGGAACTGCAGCCAGCAGGGGGGCTAGTCCTGTCCTCCTGCAGCATCACACTTCATTAGGTGGGCGCTACCAGCGTTAAAAGCAGGGAGTATATGATGAAAGAGCTTCCAGGCTTCCTGAAAAACACTTCCCAGAGGAAACTGAGTGCTCCTGGGCCAGCAAACAAGTGTTTGCTTTTTCTTTTCTTCAGCCTGGTACCAGGGCCCAGGATAGCACATAGGAAGCTACTTCCCTTACTTGTTCTTCCAAGATTGACCAGATTAGTCTCCTCATCCAACATGCTGAACAAAAGTAATTTGTGTAACAATTCTTGGGGCCAACACTTACTCATGCATAAATTGATAACCCCGACCTTACTGGATCTCTATCCCAACCTGAGAATCCTGCACAGGCTGGTAACAATTGCAAGTCATGTTGTCAGAACTTCTTAACAATTACAGCTATTTTCACGCTTTCTGTGCTTTCTGTCACAGGACTTAAGTGCACTCTCCTGGTTCTGCCTTGGACACAAGGTGCCTTAAATTTTTAAACGTAGGAACCAAATAAGATGGAATCTGAAAAAGGAATATAAGGGTTCCCCCTTTCACCAAGTGAAGATAGCTTGGTCCTTGGTGAAAATGTCCCTTCTGATGCTGCCCTACCCATTTTTGTGCAGTAAAGAGCCCCTTTTCTCCCTAGATGTGCAGAGTAGGGAGGGTACTAAAGAGGCAAGTCACCAGAAGAATGCAGAGAAGTCCCCAAAGAGCTGTGGCCTAGAAATTAGGCAGAAGATATCTTGTAGCATTGTTTTTATGGCTGATGTGTTTCAATTCGCTGCAGGGCATGTGGAGGCTTTTCATTTTGCAAAAATCAGCATGGAGCATCTGGGGTAGTGGCCATACCATTTAGTCCCTGAAATAACAAAGCTCTATCGAACCTATTTATGTTTGCTCTTTAGCTATCAGAAATCATGAATTGTGATTCATTTATACCCTTGTCATAAGATGACCACTGCCTCTTCCCAGGCAGCAAGTTATAAAGGGGTCATTCAGCAATTCATTCGCATTTAGCAGAGCAAAGTGAGTCAGTTCCAAGTTGATGATGCTAAACCATCATTGAAATGAGATCAAAATCATTATGGGCGAGACAGTGCCAAGTCATGTTGTTATGCTGAAGTGGCATCTCCAAAATGAGCAAAGAGATCTCAAGCTTTTAAGCCTGAAATTGTGGCATGGAAAACGTACTAAACTGCTAGAGACCCATAACTGAAGAGCTGCAGGCACCCAGCTTCAACAGGTCTCTGTGGGGGTAGCAGCACTCTTACCACTGACCCTAAGGCGGATGTCTAAACTCCCTGGGTGGCAGGGAGGTGGTGGATTAAGTTTTGAATCCACCTTGTGCAAGTGCTTTCTGCCCACAGGCATCTTCCAGCCCAGCATGGAGGGATTTCTGGGCTGCACTTTGGTAGTACATCCCTCATGATATGTTCAGTTTTAACCCCTAATTCTGCATTCTGGGTTCTGTCACTACTACTCATTACCTGTACTTGTGGGCACCCAGGTCTGGATGCTTGCCAAGGTTCTAATTGCATTGACTGAACACTATTCCATGAATGCATGTTTTAAAAAACTTCATTTGGTGAAGTATCTTCATTTGTTTGAAAACTTCATTTGTATCTCTCCTTTATTGACTTTTTTTTGTGAATGATCTCCTGGTAGGCAAAACAACACTTTGTAAGCCCATATTGCAGTTCATTCACAGCACAGTTCACATGTTAACCCAGTGAGCCCTGGGGGGGATGGAAATCCACTGGAGTAGGATGCTGGGAAAGTATCCTTTATTCACAGTTAACTTCAGCCAGGGCGAGGCAGTTGGAGAGGCTGGAGACAAGTCTTGTGACATGTGCAGAATATTCCCTGCTGCTTGCTGGAAGAAATCTGCGCTTACTAGAAGGAGTAAGGGACTCCTGACTGATGGAAGAACATGACTCTGCTCTCTGCTGAACTTTCAGCATTGCAACTGGTCTGCTTTAGAGTCAAAAAATAACTGTTTTACAAGTGCTCTAAGACATACATTTCTTATTTCCACCTTACGCTACATCAGGAACCGTTGACTTTCTCCCTTACTTTGTGCTCTCCAATCCTGATTTCCCTGAGAAACTAAGGCACTTTTGATGCCTGTTTCCATTTGCCCCATCTATCAGACTTTTATTGGTTAAAGCCATTTAAAGCTATTAATGTTTCTGCTTTTGCCATAACAAACAGCTTACTTCATGAGCTCATTCATGGAAACTAAATTAATTTTAGAGGCTAAGAATGACAGATAGAGTGTGTGTTATTTTTACTGAGGGAAAGATGTCAAATTCTAGGCTTACTGGTGGTGCTTACATCTGAGCTGAGCTTGGGCCACAGCCACTGTATGCTGGTGAGGTTCCCCTGATGCCATGCCAGTTTTTCCCCAAGGGAAATTGGTTCCTCTTTTTAGGTAGGAGCATCTGCCTAATGTGCTATTTATGATATATTTCTTTCACAGTATGTCATTTAGAGCTACAACTACATTCAGAAATGCAATAAATGAAATTAATATATTTCTGAAAATACTTTAAATGCTTTGGAAATTATTAAAATGTAACTAAAAGCATCCTTTAATACATTAATGAAATTAAGTCAGCATAAGTAAGACCACATAAAAACTCACTGGTTTCAGTGGCATTCAGACTTTGATATTGATATTGGTATAGGCAAGAACAGAAAGAGTTTTCCAAAGTTTGTAAGGACACCATGCATAAAACTTAATGCTTTTCAGACGTTGCAGTTACGTATACTCGTCTGAATTCTTCTTTTATAATGGCCAAGCCATTAAAAGGAGACCTTTCCTACCCCTCTAGCATGTAGCAGCATTAATAAATCAAGTGATTTCTTGCTGGCCAAAGTAAGTTAGCCTCAAAAAAATGTGTGTAATATGCAGGTTATATAGCTGTGATCTTTACACTAATAATATGCTTCTTTATACTGCATATGTATTAGTTGTTTGAAGACATTGCAAAATTAATATTCTTTTAGAAGACAACTTATGGTTGAAAAAATGTAGCAATAGCCATGCATGTAATATGGTTTAGCAATCTTAAATATTCCAGACAGGAAAAGTTTTTTGTCAAAGTCTCTGACAGTTTAAACTTTAAAGCTTCAGCAAAACTTTTAAACTTTTAAACTTTGAACCTGTTTGAACTTAATTTGATTTATGAATTATTAAATGTACCACTGAAATTCACCGTCTTTATTTTCATCTAGTAAAGATTTTTTGTTTAAAAGCTACAGATGAAGAGTGGGAACTAAGGAAATGCAGCCTGAGGAGATTATAGCCCTGTTTTATCAGAACAGCATTCCTCTCAGCTGTATAAAACAAAACCCCAGTAAAATATTTAGAAGTGGGAGAGATAAAGGGCTGAAACTGGTATATACAAAAGGGTGGGGAAAATGAATGCTAAACTGGAAAGCTGGATTAGGCAAGATTTGGAAAATGAGATACCTCTAAATTAATAATTTAACTCTTCCTTCACGTCCTGATCCTTTTTTCTATGTCAGAATTAAGAGAAGGGCAGCACCAGGTTAACAGTGACTTTAACATGAAGCCGAGGGCAGTGGGAAGAAGGAAGGCATTACTTTAGCTAGTTGCTCCAGAGGAAACAAATCTCTGGAAAGGGAAATGCCCTGAATGGCTCCCAGAGCCCCGTGCTGGAGTGCTGGCTGTAATTTATGTCCCAGCTGACAGGGAACCTACCTAAATCACAGCCCTGACACCATATAGGTACAAATGGAGAAGGTGAGTGGTTGGTACCTGTGCCACAGCAGCATTCCCACGCTGCTAAGCACAGCTCCCAGGTCTCGTCCCAGCATGGTCTGGGCACTGCACGAGGATCTTTCCGAAAACCTTTTGGAAAGGCTGCTCTGGAAGAGGCACCCAGGGAGTGTGGCGGCAGTCGGTGCACAGGCAGCGGGTATTTATAGCCTGTGTCTGAATGAGCCTGTACAGATGCAGTTTATCTGGGAGTGTTAGATACTGTCTGCATGCTGATGATCCCTCGCTAGCAGGATAAAAGGAGAAATAAATAGAAGGCAAACCTGCCCATTTGCAAAAGTCTGTGTTTTTTGGGCTGCTTTGGGGTATCATTAACAGGGCCAGCTGAGTTCCCTAAGAAAGACACACATATCCGTGCCAGGAGCAGAGCTGAGCTGGATAACTGTGTGGGAAGGGGGCAGGAGAGCAGCATGGGCTGTCCTGCTCTCGCCTGCTGGGGTAGGGTACCGGTGCCTTTGGGAAGGCAGCGTTTGTTCAGCAGCCACTGGGAAATGTGGGTTGCTCCAGCCCTCCTGTACTTATTCCAGCAAGTGTTGTCACAGGGCAATCACATTAATAGAGACAAAGATAAAAGGGATAAAGCACACAGGGAAAACTGAATGAAACTGGAGCTGCATGAGTGCTGTAATACCCAAACTTGGCAAACATGTAATGTCAACAATGTAATTTACAACTGAGCTTATGAACCTGCAGTGAAAGAAATAGAAGACAAAGGTGAAAATGGGGAAAAGTGGGGAATAGGGAGGGTAGAAACAAGGTATTCCTCAGCCTTGCATGCAGCCATTACAATAATCCAAGCAGCATCCAGCATCAGGTTCCATACTGAAAACAAGGTCTTAAATGGAAGAGAAACTTGATACGTGAGTATTTTTCTCTAATAAGGAGCTTTTTGTCTGTTTATTTCCCTATACCTCATTCAGGATGATGTCTTCTTACATGAGAAAAACTACAGTGATTTTACCTCCTTCCAAGTGGAGCACAAAATTAAGGCTATTCACCAGTGAGGTGAACAACACTGGGACACTTCACATGGACAGACGCCCTACGATGTGTCTAAGGAAGGGAGAATCAGGAGCCTTGGGATCTGATTTAAATCAAAGCACTTACATCTATTGCATTTTAAGTGTGTTTTACTGAGGGGTTGCCTTTAAAATAGGACTACTTGACATTTTTTTTTTACTCTGGAGTGTATTTACTTAGAAAATCTGAAAAAACTGGAAAGGATAAAGGAGAACTCTAAAGAAGTGCAAAGCCCAACTATGAGGCACTAAATCACAGACAGACAACTGGACCAGTAACCACATTATTTCTGTAAGGGCATTCATTATTATAATGGTTACAATCACAGAATTGGGCATTTGGCATACATTTGCTGACATTTCCTAAGGAGAAAAAGAATAATGCCAATTATTAATGGCAATTAAACAATGCCAATTAAACAATTATTTTGTAGTGCCAGATGAGTTTGCTCTTTTTTCCCAAGCCAGAGTCTAGAGGCTTTTCCTTAGCAAATATATGCAGAGACTCAGGTAAATTAGAAAGCACTGGACAGCCTACAAAAGTTGCCGTCGTTGCATCCCCTATACAATCAAAGTTCACCACCCTGTGACTCTGTGGTGTTTCAGAACCAAGCCACCCGATGTGGTTACCAGCCCTCAGCAATATTGTTTTAAAAACATAATACAGGCTTGAATGCTGAGGACAGTTTCTTGAATTCGGAGAAAATAAAACCATTCAGCCATATGCTAAGACCCAGGGGAATTGGGCAATACTTGTTTCCCTCAAAACCTATTTTCACAGCCACCTGCACCTGGCCATGCCAGAGGACTGATTGGATACACTGTGGTAAGACCCTCTGTGGCCTTTTGTTCCTATACGTTTCTCTTGTTGTATCTTAAGGGATGCACCAGGACAACAGTAACTCAAGACAGAGGCTGGGTTTAAAATCTGTGTTTTTATAGAAGCTGAGAATGAGGAAAAAATTAAATAATGCCTGGCTCCAAAGCTCAGGAGATTGGCAACCTTCTTACCTCCTAGTGTGGAAAAGCAGCTATCTCACATGCAAAATGCATTTGCAGAACCAACACAACACTAACAATGCATTCTGTGAGCAGGTTCAGACAAGGCTTGGGTATAAACATTTCCCCTCCAATCCCCAGCTGCTCTGGGATCAATTTCTCTACTAGCAGTATCATTGCAAGGTGGGCCTATGAACCAGCATCAGAGGCTTACAAACTGATCAATGCTACCTTAGGTGTGTAGGGTTTGGCAGTTCCATTGCTGAGGAGCTACTCCACACAGTTTTACCATAGTGCTTTGTAAAAAATAAATCAATTATTACTTTGGCTTCCCAGCAGCCTTTCTCTGTTTTGTGCACAGTCTGAAATTTCCATTGGTGCCCTGACCCAACCAGGGGCTTTGAATTAGCTCTGAGAGAAATAGGTCAGGCCAGAGTCCTGGTCTCTTGCTAAAAGCAAGCCTGTACTTCAGGAAACAACCAGACTGGAAAATTAAAACAAAAAAATGAAAGAAAAGAAAGAAAAGAAAAAGAAAAGAAAAAGAAAAGAAAAAGAAAAGAAAAAGAAAAGAAAAAAAAGAAAAAGAAAAGAAAAAAAGAAAAGAAAGAAAAGAAAAGAAAAAAGAAAAGAAAAGAAAGAAAAGAAAAGAAAAGAAAAGAAAAGAAAAGAAAAGAAAAGAAAAGAAAAGAAAAGAAAAGAAAAGAAAAGAAAAGAAAAGAAAAGAAAAGAAAAGAAAAGAAAAGAAAAGAAAAGAAAAGAAAGAAAAGAAAAGAAAGAAAAAAGAAAAGAAAAGAAAGAAAAGAAAAGAAAAGAAAAGAAAGAAAGAAAGAAAGAAAGAAAGAAAGAAAGAAAGAAAGAAAGAAAGAAAGAAAGAAAGAAAGAAAGAAAGAAAGAAAGAAAGAAAGAAAGAAAGAAAGAAAGAAAGAAAGAAAGAAAGAGAAAGAAAGAAAAAGAAACTGTACATCACAGGCATTTAAAATAAATATTTAACAGTGGAATTTATGACTCAGAGAAATGCATTTTAATAGCTCTTCCCCAGCACAAAGAGAGAGGAAAACACACAGTTGGGCAGGTAGAGAGTGGCTGCTGTTGGACTTATCCACTCCGGCTTCCTCCTTGAGCTGCAGCAGAAGCACGGATAGCAGGGATCAGACAACACTGCAACAACTTGGAACTAACAAGGCTGAAAGACACTGACTATGTGAAAATTTGACTCATAAAGTCCTTTTTTTTAACTCTAAGACCTTTCACCTTCTGTTTCCTCTGCCTTTTATAACTGCATAAAGTCTTCTAGGGATCTCTTCCCGTGTTTCTTGTCAAGGAAGCTGGCACCCACTGGGGTGTGCCCCCAGCAAAGCTGATCTAAGGCATCCATGGGTGCACAGAGGGATGAAAGGACGTGATAGGAAAGCAAAGGGAGCAGCGGCACCCAGGGCTCCCGGTTCCCAGGGTGATCCAGGCACCTCACCCAAATAAGCGTGAATGTGGACTTCAAAAGGGTGCGGATGGACTGGCTGGGAGGGGCTGAGGGGGCCGGGCGGGGGCAGGCGGTCTCTCCTCCCGCAAATTTTGGCCGGGCGGCCTCTCCCCCATCTCCGTCGCAGGAAGCATTTGAAATATTTCCAGGCTGAAGTGGACCCAGTTCCCCCGCCACTTGTAGTGCTTGGCAAACAGCGGCGGCGGCCCGGCACATCCCGGCCCGGCCCGGCGGGAGGGAGGGAGGGAGGGAGGGAGGGAGGGAGGGAGGAAGGTGGGTGCCGGCCCCCCGCGTCCCTCCGCGGCCCCGGAGCCCCCCCGAAGCTTGGCGTGGGCGTGCGCCTCCCCCAAGTGTGTGTTTTGGATGAGGCGGCGCATCAGCTGCCTGGTATCAGCGCTGCGGCTCCGGCGGGGCGGGATGGAGGCTGAGCAGAGCCAGGCTCGGGAGGGTCAAGTACAGGTTGCTGCGCAGGAAAGAGCCGGGGGAGGGGAGCCTGGGTCACTCCTCTCGCCGCTGTCTCTCCCTTTCTCTTTTTCCGTTTTTTCCCCCCGTTCTTCCCCCCCGCCCTCCCCAGCTACTTTTTTTTTTCCTACACCCCCCCCCCCCAACCCAGAAGGGGATGTTGGGACTATTCCATCAGTGTGGTATGTCTGTGTAAACATCATTAGCTCCTATGAGCTGACACGCTGGAGATTTTCATTTCTTCTTACAAATCGCTCCCTTCCACAATAAAAATACCACGCATATTAGGCTGGATATGTTCGGAGGGAAGATGGAGATGTTTATTCTCCTTTGATCTCTCACAAAGCAAAAAGTCATGGCAGAAGAATAGCACTGGAGACGGGAGAGGGTGCGGGTCTCCCAGAGGGCGCTGGGCAGCCTTGGGGCTGTGGAGTGAGGGCAGGTCCGACGGCCTCGCCACGGCCACGGTGGGATGAGCCAGAGCTGTGAGGCTCAGCACTGCCTGGGGGCACCATCCCAAACTCCTGCCGGCCCAGCCAGGCCCTGGCGTTCAGCAGGGCTCTCCAGAGGAGCTCTGATGCTCTTACTGAGGCAAGGCTGTTTGTGAAAAAACTCATCTCGAGAGTACTTCTGGAGAAAAATCGCTCTTAAATTCTCTGGGGTGTCCAGCTGCCAGTGGGGTTACTCCACGCAGGGAGCTCTGCACGCGCTGGGCTTGGCTGGGCTCCGCTCAGCAGAGCTCCATAGAGCCCAGCAGAGCCAAGCCAAACGTGCTATCTCTCTTGATCCACTCCTTATCTCTGGGAGCAGTTGTAGCAAGCAGGGAGCTCCAGCAGAGAAGCTTCCCTCATCCACTTCCCCCTTCTGTCTGTTTGCCCTGGCAGAAAAGCAGCACTTAGTAACCAATCGATGTCCACACCCTTCTTCTTCCAAAGCCCTCTTCATTTCCTTTGCCTTGATGCCTTGGTGGGTATTACTTGCTTCCCTCTCCTTAGTCATATTGGGGTGGGGGGAGCAAACTTGGTGGGATATTCTCTGTGGAGCAACAATAGAATCCAAGGCATACTTGCAGCTGAATTTAGTATTGCAAGTTTGTAGGTAGTTCTTTTTTTACACAAAACATGAAAATGGACCATGTTAAGGGCATGGAAGTCTGAGGGAACAAGGCCTTTCAAAACAAGACTCTGAGATGTGCTGGGCTGGTTTCTCTAGCTGTGCTTTGCCCGGCTCACCAGGAGAAGGCAGCAATCCCCGCACAGCATGCGGGAGTCCTCACTAGCCTTTGCGGTGAGACTTCAGCCAGTTTTGCTAAGTCCTACATCCCAAAGGCAGTTTTGGTCCAGAGATCCACCCAGATCCCAGACTTCTCAGGCTTTCTCTTTTTGCCTTTGGTAATGTTTGCTTCTGCCTCTTTCTAGTGGTATGTGTATACGCAGCCACATGAACAGCCCTAGCCTGAACAGTTAAGGCTGTTCACAGGGGTCAGGAGTACGGATGCAGGTCCAGACTCTGCTGTTCCCACCTGACACCTCTGTGTGAGCAGGCAGCCCTGTTGCTGGGCCGCTGCACACAGTGGTGCTGGCTCAGTTGCTAGCACAAAGCTGGCAAACTCCAAATGTCAGCCTCTTCCCCTCCACACGGCCGATGCCCTTCCAAGAGCATGGATCGCGAGTGCTACCGTGCAAATCCATTAGTCAGACTGCATTGGGTAATCTTTCCTATTTGTCCTCTGGCATTTTCTTTTCGTACCTCAAACCTTCTCTTCATAAATCTCAGGGATGAAGATGTGGGCAGAAACCCCCCTGTTCCCTTGTTCCCTGTCCAGTCCCCCAGTTCATTGGCTCAGTAGCTGGGTAGGGTTGTGTCAGAGTATTCAGCTCCTTCCTCCCACACACTTACAGTGATTAATCACTGAGGGCTTAATGAGGGAGCTTTGTTCAGATGCCGTCTTTTCCCAGACAAACTGAAGTAATTTGTATCAAGAGCAACTCAGGAGAGGTTTTTCACAGGTCTCCACACACATACATGGTTGTGTGAAATGGAAAATCCATGGCTGCAAGATAGCTGGCTGCTACTGCAAAGGAGTTTTGCTTTCAGCTCTACCTATGTATTATATGGCCATTATACCATTACATGGTATTTCATTGCCTTCAAGACCTCCATTTTAGAGAGTCAGCTGGCTAACTAAGGATAGCATTTTGCCTAATAAATGTCAAAAGTCAGAGGTTGAAATGGAGTCATCACTTTTCCAGTGTCTGAGAATCTAGCCCTCATTCTTTGAATACATTCATATGCCATGTGATTGCAGTTGCAGGACCAAAAGGCCTGGAGCCCAAATCATGACCAAATAGTGAAGGAGTTAGGGATCCACATTTCTCAGCCAGACATGAAAAGCTGGAGTCTTTCAATCTGCACAGAAAAATAAATTATGAAAAAAATTCGTCAATTAGGCAGAACAGAGTCATGAATTCGAAAGCCTTGTTTAATTCATGTTATTCCTTTTATCCAAATAAGTACAAATGGACATTTCAAAATGTAGCTCTAACCACCCAGGAGAAAATGCCCATTTCCAGGTTTGGAAGATCTGTTCTCATGTGGCCATACTTGTGACTCCTTTGAAGATTTTCCTAGAAGATAAGTGTAGTCATTCCAGCATCCCTAATACATTAATTGTGTAGATAATGCTAAAATTTCTAGGCTGTATGATTTTAAGACATCTGTTTTATAAGACCAGACGGTTTCCTTCCACGGTAGGACATGGGCTGTGACTTTACTAACCTGGCTCTTGCACATCCCACTGCTAGTGTCAGACTGTTCAACCCATTGAATGATCCCATGGGCTAAATGCCTTTACAGCCATGATAAGATGTCAGTTTTTCAGTGCTGGGCATCTATGAATGACATCGTGAAGAAACAATGTACCCTCATTTTTAACACCGGGGATGCCTGAATATCTAAAAATTATCTTGAGTGAATAAGAAGTGTTCACTGGGTTTTTTTGTTGTTTGTTTTGTGGCTTCTGCATTTATTCAATATTAATAGCTTAACAAATAGTTAATTAGTAGAAGTCTGAAACAGTAAATTTTTTAAATAGTATTGATGGAAAGGCAATTTTAAATTCACTTACGCTGCCAATCACAGCAAAATAAAACAATATTTAGTTTTTCCTAATTTGGGCTCAGTGAAATGAGCTGCAAATCTTTAGGCAGACTAATGAGATCAAATCTTGGATCGCAACATTTTTGTTGATTGTGATTTGTTGACCAAAGTTTCTTAAAAGCATGCAGAAAATGGTTTTTAATAAAAGATCTTAAAAATCTCATAACTCACAAACAGAATTAGCCAGGCCCTCTAGAAAAATTATTTCAGTGAATTCTTTGCCTGGACATAATCCCCTTCTCCTCCTCCTCTTCCAGCAGTATTTTTAAAGTGAACAATCACAAATTTCTTGGGTTTTCCTTTCCAGAGGTTTGAAAAAGAAGTTCACAGAAATAAGTGCTTTTTTCTCCTCTTAATTTTGTACATTACTGTGAATTCCAATATAATATATTGTGATTGAAGTGGGCTCATTAGGCAGAGCTTCTGTCATTTCTGTTCCCTAGATTAAGAACCCCTGGCCGTTTCTCCTGAAAAGGTCGCTAGTGTGAACTTTTCAGGCAGTGGAACGTCTTGTGGGCAATTCATTGTGCTGGCCACAAAGCAAATTGTAAAGAACTAAGAAGGCTTTTCCCAAGGCTAGCAATCAGCACGTAGCTTATGGAACACAAAAATTATGGGACATTCAAAAACTAAAATGGAATATTTTAAATGTGTTTTTTTTTCAAAATTATAAGAACATATGTCAAACATGAAATCTAATAATCTTTGCAATACATATGTGAAAAGCTACCAACTCCCATTTAGAAAGCTGCCTTCCAGTGATACTTTTTTTTTTCAAATCAATGTAGATGCAGAGAGGCTGTCATGCCATTTCCCCTTTATAGTCTTTGAAAACTTTTGGTTTGAATAAACCATGTACAGAATTTCAGAAATCACGTAGGAAGACAATGATAGGCTATGCAATATTATCATCATCATATGCAATTTGCACTGTGATAATGGCCTTTTATATTGCTGAAATAGCATTGCTGCTTTGTGTTTACTGAGCACATATCAAAAGCAAACCTTAGAAATATGGTGCAGCATATCCCATTTGTGAGGTAAAACCCCACAAGTGATGGGAAAAGAAAAATTGCAATTTTCCACATCTGCCTACCAACATCTCAAGGCAGCAGCTGAGATAAAGCAAGCAGGAGAAAACTGCATCCATAATACCAGGGTGTGCTTTGCAGATCTGGATGAGAGACTTTCTCCATGTTTCATCCTGCAGATGCACAGCCAGTCTGAGTGATCAGCTGGAAGTGGGAAAGCTCTCTGTTGCAAGCAGAGCCCTCGAAATGACCCTCACATTGTCCATGCTTGGGAGCTTTCTGCAAAGATCTTACCCCACAACTGCTGTTTTCCCTAAAAATACACACACTTACTTCCTTCTATTTGCAAAAGATGCCGAGAAACATGCTCAGGCATTAACATCAGTTTGACTCTTCGGGGAATGGATGAATTCACTGCTTTGCTGCAATTACTAAATACAACTTTCTTCATACCATTTACACTTTGTCTTGCCCCTACGTGACTCTGGTCTCATGTCGGACTCATCAGACTCAAAATGGAAATATAAGGTGGTGGTGGTGGTAGTATTGTTGGTGATGACAAAACTCATCCTGTGCACTTTGGAGGTGGCAAAAAGGTTACTTTTATTTTCATTAGCAACATTTGTCAGGGCAAGCATTACTTGGGATTGGTGACAGCAGTGTCTGAAGTCAGTCCTTTGGGCCCCAGTCTCAGTCTTCTACTTTGCAATGTCTGTCCTAATCACTGGTGCAACAATTTTTAGACACCCCAGATTTCCCCATTAAATGGTCATAATTGGTACTTTTCAGGGCAGGCAGCGCTCAAGCACCTAGAAAACAGCTGCTGGCTGATACCCTCCGTGTGTGCGGTGATTTGCATGTCCACAGCAGCCCCGGGCAGCACTGCGCCCGGTGCTACTCCAGTCCCAGCGACAGTGCTGCTTGAAGAGGTGTGACTTTTTATTTAGCTGCCCGGACAGAAATGGTAAGTTACCGAAACTGCTCCTGCCCAGATTCCTTTCCAAGTTGTTATCTGGACTGCTGGCTGCAAACACCAGCGCAGAAAGCATGGCTAGGTGATCATCCTTCTTCTCCCAAGCTCATCATTTTTTTTTCTCTGTAAAATTTTGCTCACATCTAAGGCTGTTTTAACATTTTAACTGTTTGAAGATTTTTCACTCCTTCATGGAAATCAGGCAAATGTCATATGCCAGCTGTACTCAGAGGTGACACCTCCTCCTATGGAATTTCCCTGGCATGGCAAGGTCTGGGCGGCAGAAAGAACCCACAGCCACGGGAGGCAGAAAAATGACCCAAATGGCCATTTCCTACTACACTGAAAGCTCCTTTTGCTGCTTCACAGCATGGCTCTCCAGGTGCAAACAACCTGGCACATTAAAGCCAGCTGGCAAAAAAAGTGATGTCCGATGCAAGTGCGACACATCGCTGCTTCTCTGTGTGGTGTACCAGAACAGTCGGGTGGGAATTTAGACTTAAATTCAGCTTTCACTGCTTTTCAGTGACTTATGGTGATTCTAATGACAATTTGTTTGATTTGAACTTATTGTTTCCTGGGTTTTCATTTTGAGAAGCTTGAGAATTGCTCTTTTAAGGAGGAAAGAGTGTATGTTGTTATAAATGGCACTCAAGGATGACACACGGCAGCCACTTTTCCTCCCTCCTGCATCAGCTTCCCTCTGTGGTCTCAGTGATGGCAACTTAATGCTTGTTAAAACATTATTTCCTGGATTGTTCCAAATGTTGTTTCCCAGGGGAAGAAATACTAAAATAAATAGAAAATGCTTCTTTTAAAAAACAAACAACATTTTCAGGCAAACAAACACTAAAATCTGCCACATTTGATTATGCAGACAATGGAAAAGGGAACTGATACAAAAGTTTGGACTTAATTTTAAGCAAAAAATAGTCCTGTAGAAGGGTTGTAAGGTGTAAAATGACAGGGTATCTCACACTATAGTAAGTCCAGGTCCAAGTGGAATTATTTGCAAAGGGTATGAAATGCCTCTGCAGTTAAAATGAGTTTTTTTTCACAGCAGAATCAAGGCAAGCATCCTCCATCATTAAGTTTTTCTAAGTTCTCACAAACAATTTCACTGCAAGTACAACACAACCTTGAGAGCAGTCCTGGAAGAAATCCGAATGTCCAGTTCTCAAAACAAGATTTCAACATGCGTCACTTCCCTCCTTGGATTATTTTGGCCAAGGGTGACAGGATCAACCAGAATTCCAGGTTACAGTTCATTAGTCCATGACAGCTAGATTATCGCTGTCTGCAAGTGGGGCAGTTCTGGCCATACACATCAGGATCTTTTAAACATTTCCAAGGGTACTTATCTTGATGCCGTTTTTTGTGTCTCTGAACAGCAATAGAAACAATTAAACCTAAGCTGTAGGTGTAATCAACTAGTTAAAAATGGAACATTTATAAATTATAAATTCTGCCTCCAATGTGAAATTTCAGATGGGCAAAAGAAGGTACTTTCAAGTCAGGCCTCAGAAATACACTTTCAGACAGAGCTGAGTTATTTAGTACAATTTGGCTTGGGTTTGTACTAGGCTGGGGAATCAGAAAAAAATGTGCTTTAAAATCATCCTGAGTTAGTGAAGTAAATTATCAAGAGAATGGGTGACTAGTCACTGGGAATGCTTTACTCTGAGAAATGGTGAGTACTCCATTGATGTAATCAGATCAAGGCTGGACATCTTTCAGGAAGGTTTTGTGTCAGATGAGAAGTTATTGAGCTCAGCTTATGATTATTTCTGCATCTGAATTTGGAATGGTTGACAAGAAACCTGAAAAAGTGATGACAAAATGTGAAAGCAGGTTACTGGGGTTCCTTTTTTCATCTCTCCACTTGCTCTCAGCTCAGCGTTGACTCAATAGTGCTGACAGCAGTAAAAAACTCGCTTATTAATTGTCAATGAAATATCATTTGAAAATGCAGTCTTCAAACAGAAGAGGAAAAAGATGATTTTACATCATCATCATGGCTATCACCATGTGTAGCTGCACTGGACTGATCCAATTATCTCTTCTGTTGTTAAAGATGTTTTAATTTTAAGGAAAACTGTTCCCATCTTAGAAGAATTAAAGTGCAGCCTGGAAAAAAAATGTTCACTCAGATAAGGAAAAGACTGCTGGAATCATCACAGAAAGTAAACTCTGTATTTCATTTAACTCTTTTGCCCACATTCCCATGGGAAATGTGTAAAGATGAGAAGCAAAAATATAAAAAATATACAGAAAATGACAAAAAAAGTGAAAAGAGAAACAGAAATGATTTGTATAGATGAAAAATACCTTGAAATGTAGGAAGAAACAAATTTTTTACCCCCCATTATCCCCAGGCATTACTCTGCAAAAACAATACAAAAACATTTCAGCCTGTTCTAGCAATGACTTTGTAGGGCTGACCCCCACACTGAAAGCCAAAGCAGTGTCTATGGCTCAGATAAGACAGACACTTTTGAAGGCAGCTTTTTGCAAAGGATGAATTCTATTGTTCAGATAGGTTCATGTGTCCCTGTCTAAGATGAGACAGACACTGTAGTGCCATCTCAGCAGCAGTGTTATGTCTGAAGATGCTCTTTCCTCGTTTTGGGTGCATATCACCCTGGTGCTTATCACCAGGTTTGTTGTGGGGCCCACAGTTGTGGGATACAGCGCAAACTATACCAACAAGGCAAAGCTTTGCTTGCAGGGTTTTAATGGTCTTTACATTTACACAGTTTTAAATATGCAGACAGCATGGAAGAATGGCATTTTCTCTTAGTGTCATTTTCTGTAACAGCAGGACAAGTCAGTATTCAATGACAGAATAAAAAGCTGCAGAGTTAGACAATAGGCGACACATGGACTTTGTTTTAGTTGGTATAACTCCAAAACTGTATTCCAGAGGTTTCTGAATTCTTCCAGTCTTAGTAGCTCATGCTGACAAATGTGCTTGGCACATGGTTAAGAGATGCGGTTTAGAGTCACACCTCTGTTACCAGGTCTCCAAACACATCAGCTCTCAAAGGTGGACTCATTTCTTCATTTCCCTGATGCAGACAAGCTATAAGAGCAAGATAGAACCATGGAGTTAGTTCCACTGAAAGAAGTGGCCCAGACTTTTGTGGTCAAAGACATAGAAGCTGCATGGACTGTCTGACTTCAGGCAGAGGAACTCACCACGTGCACCAGAAGCATTCGAAGCAATACACAGCTATCACAATAGGCCGAGTTTCCAGGGATGTGTGAAACACGTGACTGCTTCAGGGGAGATTTAAGGTATCTGTTGATTCCAAGGAGGTCTCAGCTTAGTCCTTCTTCACTGCTTTGCAGCACATTGTGAAAGCCCACAGGACTGCCCATGCTTCTTCAATTGTGTGTTCTGTCCATGGTCTTTGCACCCCTGCCCAGAAGAGCATTACCAGCGAGGTAATTGCCTGAAGCCAACAGCAGGGTTTGTCTTGTCTTCCATTCATTGCCACAGATGATTCTATACAATCAAGGGGGCTTTTGTGGGTGAACAGGACTTGCATAGACCATGTTAATTCATGGAGATTTGGGGAGTTTGTATGCCTGAATGGAGTCAGAAAACTCATAATCTAGGGTCCAGTCATCATTGCAAAATACATGGATGGAAAACACATTTTAGATTTCAAGTAATCTAATACTCTAATGTAGCTTTCAGAACCATGTTAACATAAAGCCCATATGTATATACTGCTAGGGTAACATTCTTTACACAGCATTTATGACTGCATCTCTATTTTAAATAGGATGGGAAATTATTTACTTCCTCTGGTTCTCATTCCCATCATTGGAAATGTGTGTGGAGATCCCAATGCATTCAAAGGACGGCGCATGAGATCCCAACTGACTTCAATGGATGTTACATGAGAGCTACACAATGGAACCACCTCCCAGAGGATTGCACAAAACAAGGCCAAGGTGCTGCTGGATCTTAGTCCTCTCCTGCACTAATTTTTCTCTTCTTTTTAATGTTTCTCCTTCCACAGCTTTGCCCTCTTTGCTTTCTGAATTCTTACTGGTACTTAAACATTGCCTTTGGTACTGAAACTGGGCCCTGATCTTATGTGAAAAAGAAAGGGAACCCTCTGAAAGAATAACCCAGTTGTAGCACCAGATAAATTAGAAATGCTCTCTGCTGTCATTCAGCAGAGCCATGTGTAGACAGCAAATTTTCACAGCTATTAAAAAAAAAAGTGCTATGCAGTGCAACCTTGCCATCTGGCTCCTAGTGCTGGATTCCACTACAGTGTGCTTCTTGAGATTACACTCATCTGCCAGCCTCCCCCACACCTCCCAAAGCACTTAGGAAAACTCTTCTGGGAATAGAAAGTGAATTATTTTATTCCAATCACCATGCAGCTAACTATACATGGTAATTAAATGAGGAGACATTCTCCTTCTGCCATTGGAGGCAAAGGTTTTCTTGCTAGTCATAAATAATGAGTGCTCATTGGGAAAATGAAGCTGAATGAATTGGGAAAATGTACTGAATAAACTGGTATGTTATCATGCTGATGGCCAGGCAAAGATAATCAAGTATTAAAACAGAAAACAAGGATAAAATATTCAAAGCTGAGGCTTCTTATGCCATCTTTATTGGATGCAATTGTTCCAGATGATCACAAGCCTCTTTAAGCTCAGGAGAAAGGGGGAACATTCACCTCTGATTTAAACAGCCAGCACATTGCACTGGGAATGATTGTGGTTTGCTGGGAGACCTCACCTCCTACAGACAAGGGAGTAGCTTTAATAATCCCAATGGCCTCAGCAAACTTCAGTATAAAAGTTTGCAGGATGAAGCCCTAAGAGCTGGCAAGGTGCGGAGCTTTCCTGTGCAGTTCCTGTGGTCAGTCTGGGAAATACCAACATTCAGGCAGAGAGGAAAGTGCTCCTGCTTGTACCAAGCACCACCGACTTCAGCTGTGGGAGACCTGCAGAATGCAAACTCCCCAGGGGCACCCACTCACTTGGCAGCTGCCCTCTCCTGTCTACAGTCCCAGATGACTCATGCTCTCCTCACTCTTTCTCTGCTGCCTCCTCGATACTCCCTCCAGGCTCCAGACAGTTTGCTGAGCTAGAAATTCCCAACAACACACCACGGTTCATGCAGTTCTGACCCCAAAACTGAAATTCCCAGATGGCTCAAGCTCTTGTTTTTTCTGATCTGAAGGTTTAGCTCCCTGACAACTCAAATGCACCCAGTCTTTTTTTAGCACGCATTTAAAAAGCTTTGATAATTTTCATTCACCTGTAGCTCCTGTCTCAGTGTCAGGACTGCCAGCTGTAAATGACAAAAAGCATCATAATACATGTGCTCCTAGCTCTGTTCCACTCTGCTGTCATGATGCTTACTTGAAGAATATAATGAACTTTTAATTTAGTATTTTGGAGCCTTAGAATAAACCAAAGGACTTAAAAACTCAAACAAGCCCCAAACTAAAGACACCAAAGATTCTGAAAAATTCCCAGTACTCCTGGATCTTAGCATTTGGTTAGCCATTCAGTTAACAGGAAATTGGAAATTTCTCCTTAGTTCAGCTGCTTCTCATTCAAGCTTAGAACTACATAATAATTTGGGATCCCAACTTGAATCTAAAATTTGATGACTCCCCCTAGCTTTCTTGATGGCCTTCCAAAGTTTTCTGGACCTAAAATTTCTTACGTATAGCTCCTAATGGAGGAATTCCTCACTGAGTCCTAAATTCTTGCTTGGATTCTCAGTTGTCTCCAGTTATTGCTCCCGAGACTGAATTTATCTTATTTCATAAATAGAGGTCTCTACTGGCTCCTGCTCATTGGTTGATTTTCCTCAATAGCTAACACTCCCCCATGGTTTTGTACTCTACTTCCCAATCTGCCAAGTAATATATAACATGTTATTCATAACTCCATCAGTGTGTTTTGATAGACCAGGTCATTGAATATCTTTGGTCCTGCTGATGTCACAGATCTGTTAGTTTGTCAGGCAAACAGTCTTCCACTTGCCAAGACTTCAAAGTTTAATGATTAAAAACCCACTAGGAGAACTATATATCCTTGAATTATTTTTAAACTGCTCCTTTTCTGAAGGATACAAAGTTCTATGAATTTACACCATTTGTAACTTTGGTACCTGGCAAAATGAACTGCCCTAGTGTGTCCATCTTGTTAGCTTGGTGTGTTTCTAAGCTCATTTTCAACATCAGACTCAACCACCCTTAGCACTCTGAGTCTTCAAGATTATGCTAAAAAAAGCATTAACTTTCAAAGTCTGCATAAGAGAAAGCCCAAGCCTGCTTGATGTAGAAGGGCTGGAATTCCCCCTTTTTCAAACTACTTAGCTCTACCAGGCTCTGCCATGGCCTGACCTCAATCACTACCGAGCCCAGCAAAATGCAGTGACATGGAGTGGACCCAGGCTACAGGCAGTAAGAAGAACAAAAAGCAAGGGTATGACAAGCTCTGGCTCCTGCTGAAGTCTACCCTCACCACTTGCACAGCTGACACTTTTCAGTGTCCCTCAGCTAGTTGTCAGCATTGCTCTTTCCGTGATACCCCTGCCGACATGAGAGCGTTGGGGTAGAGCAGGAGCTAAGAACAGAGACTAGACTACTGATAGTCCAAACTTGGCCCTAATCTGGTGCCCTGTGATTCACTCACACACTATTGTTGCCTATTAATAATATGCTTTTTCCAAGACACAGAAAATGAATTACTCATAGATAAGACACTGAAAATAAAGTCTTGTCAGCACTGTATATTTAGAAAGTGACTGTGGGACAAATCCAGGTCAGTCCTCCATTCAATATAGAGTTAACACCTGAAAGGATTTGCTTGCTGCAGGGGATGGTACCTGCCAGGGCTCACCCCCAGATTGGGGTGACCCCGAAAGATGGAAAAGCCTCTCCTCCAACCCGTGCCTTCAAAGAAAGACTCAGTAGTCTTCAGTCGTCCGGTCTCAAGGTAGTTGATTGTATGTTATCTAAAAGATTTTCTTCCTGAACTGCTGCAGTCCATTCAGCAGGTCAGACAAAGGCACACACACACACTCTCACACACTCTCTCTGTCTCCCCAGGGGGCTGGTGCCATCTTTTATATCATACATTATGTGTTAAATGTTTATCGTTTTTCCCCAATGCCTATTACCTATACTGAATGGTGACTTTCTACTCTAAACCAATCTGTGAGTGCCAACATCACCAAGAACATGGGGGATAGGAAGGAGAAAGAAGGAGGACAGGGCACGCCCAAATCCCTCCATCTTAGAACTTCTGACCCCCATGTACAAAACTCAGACCCCTCTGTACAAGGCCTAAAACCCCCCTGTACAGCACTCAAAAATTCTTCCTTTCACTTTGTGACTACTTCTACTATAATATCTAAACTTTTGTGATTTCTTGTTCTTCCTGCAAGGTTGGTAAATTATTCCGTGGATCAGATTCAAAGCCACAGGGGTTTCCAGCTGCATGCCAGGGTCTCAGAGGCTTCTGACCTGGACCTGGAACATCCAAGAGTGTCCGAGGGACATTCTGGGTTCCAACAGGTACCCAGGAGTACTCATCACCTTTCTCTCTTGCCATACACCAGCAATCTGGACCTTCATATAGAATTCCACAACATGGAGACAAAGCAGAGAGATGAGAAACCAACACTTTTGATGTTCTCATTCTGACCATGGACAGTGAGTTTCCTGCAGTAAGCCAGGAGTTTCAGAAGTTTATTGATGCTTTCCTGGACTCCTGCTCACCTCTTTTCCTTCCTCCATCGCTTTCACGTTCCTTCTCTCCTCCTCCAGGAGGGCAGAGAGGGAAACAGGACTTCTGTATCTTCAGCAGCAGACATCTACTGAACTGATTTTCCCCAAAGCTTATGTATAGGTTGAATTTCAAAAGCAACATCTAAAGAGCTGCTTTGTCTTCTCAGAGGAGTCTAGAATTTCTATCAGAACCCTTGTCAGGGATCACAAGTCTATTTTCATCTCAAGGTAGACAATTTTTCCTCTTCTTTTCCTCTTCTTCATCTCTGCTTTACTAACTTTTGAATCATGCCAAGCTGCATGCAGTATTAAACTGAATTTCTGAAGAGTCTCAGGTCTGCGTAAAGTCTATGCATCAAGGCAAAGGGTATGTGAGCAAATGTAGATCTGGTAGATCTTCTGGGCTGATGGTGCATTGAGATTATGGTGGAGATGTGAAAATATCAACTAGCCCTCCGGATTGCAACTGGGAACACATTTCAAGTCAATATAGTAAACTATTAATGCTCTTGAACAAGCTATTTGTAGGATATCAGTGAAAAGTCCTTTCTAAGTGTTTTGCCGCTCCTGGGCCAGAAAGATGAACTCAAAATAAAAAAGGTAAAGAAAGGCAAAGAGGGCAATCAGGGAATAAAGAGCACTTCTTCTGAGAAAAGCCAACTTGGATGAGCAGGAGAACTCTGAGAAGGGGAGCATTTATATATAAATGCAGAAGGTAAGTACCATGAAAGGGGAACATTGATTTCGAGTAAGTGGTAATGCTACTCCCTTTGGCAGTAGGGCCAGATCCTGAGTATCTCAGACTAGGCCAACATGATAGGAGCAACTTCAGAGTAATTTTTAAGTCCAGAAGTGCTGAGTGCCTGAGCCTCAGCTGAACCTCCAGGTGTGGAGTGAGTCCTGCTTCTCTTCACTTCCCAGCCTGCCCATCCATCTCTGCGTATGGTAGATTTTGCTCACCAGCAGCAACCAACAGCTCTCTGCTCCTGACTTCTGGCCCTTCAGCATCCCATTTCTTTCCTTTACTCTGAGTGATGGTGACTGATCATGACCTCACTAAGTCTTTATATCCTGAATAAACATATGGCTTCCAGACTAGCCAGTGCAGCCTGCCATCCTGTGGCACTGGGGACAGCTGATCACTCTGCTTCTTCAGCCCCAGGTGTAAATCCTGCTGATCCATCACATGTTGCAAAAATTAATGTTAAAAGGCTTTTTTTCAAACATCCTTTCACAAACAGTCAAGGTAGGTGGTGTTCTGCTCAGCAAATAGCTTTATATCCATGCCATTGCACAGTTTCTCTTTGTACATGACAAGAGATTGATAGTGTTTTGACATTATGGATTGCTATTGTGACAACACCTAAAAATGACAGTTGGTTTGTATCCCAGACAATTTATAAACATTAATTGCAGGAACATACAAAAATCATGTACTGTATTTACCAGAAAATGTGAAGAATCCGTCTAAGATCAACATGCTGTGAGTAACAGATTCCTCCAGAAACAACCACAGAATGTAATAAGAGGAGTATTTCTGACAGAAATGCAATTCCTGAAAATTGTGTCCATAGAAAGTAATGTAGCAAGGCTGGGAAACTGTCCATTTATGAGTGAAGTGTCTTTCCAGTGACAGTGAGACTACTGAAAGTTAAAAATAAAAACTACATACAGAAACACCTTACTGGAATGTATATTAATTTAACTTCAACCAAACTGGGAATTCATTCCTGCTGCTTCTTTGATGTGGCAATAGGCAAGTGAAAGAATGTTCACAGTTTATGCACTTATCTCTGGGAGAGGCAACCCTGAATTCCTTGTGAAAATAGTCTACTTTTGTAGTGGGAAATCCTTTTTCACTAAATTTTCTTTGCCTGGATTTTCTGTCCATCTCATGCTCAGAAAGATCTAATATCCATATAAATTAGAGGGACTTTCACCTACCCATGGCCAGTTATATATCTGCACATGCAATGCCAGCTCCAGACATTGAGCCTGGGTGCTTTGGAAAGAAAGGAGATGCAAACCTAGTGCTTGTGAACTGACAGGGCAATCCCAAGAAGTAAGCAATACTAGGCACACAGACTTGTCCTAAGCAGATGTGAGCTGCTTCTGTGATAGAATTATTATTGGAGTCCTTACCTGAGAAGTTAAGACCTTGAGCTGTAAACGTATTGAGATACCCACCTGCCTCTTCTGTACCATGGGCAATACCTTGGCACCTCAACAGACTGTTGCATCTGAGCTGTTGTCAAACCCTGCAGATCTCTGGGTCCTTTAGATACCTTGATGACCCTTATGTCCCTTGTCTTGCTTCATTTCAGGTGACACAAGAGCACCTTCATGCAAAAGTTGTCCTAGAAGAAGCTCGAAGAAATTGATGGTGATTTCTGTATCCTCAGCCAGTGCATCCAGCCACATTAACCATCCTCCTCCTTTCATTTCTGCTTCACAGGGTGGAAAAGAGAGATGTCCTGTGCAAGTAGGCTTAGAATACAGAGGATTTCTGCCTTGGGAATTTAAGATGAGGGAGGAACCATCTTTGCCAAAGTAAACCACATCATACACTCCTGTCCCGCTTCTTGCTTCATTTTACTCTTTGCTTAGGCAAACACTTGAGTCTGTTCTAAAAACTCTTTCTTGCATATGTGTAGGTCTCTTTTTTTACACAGGGACACCAAGCACTGATTCATGACTCAAGTGTAAGCAGGACAGACACTGTAGTGTCCCTGAATCTGCACCAATTTTCTTTGTTTTCATGTCATCCAAGGCACACACCTTATTTTTCACACCTGACATGACTTTAAATAGTGGTGTTCAGCTTTTCCATATACATTGGCAGGGATTTTCCATGGTTACCTGTCCAAACCTCCACCCCACAAACAGTGCAATAGCCTGCCCATATTTATACATGCAAGATATTTTGGAAACATTGACCTTACCATGAGTACATGGCTCTGAGGAGCCCCCAAGAAAAGGTGGCATGAACAAGCTGCTCCTGTCTTTCCCAAAATTTCCTGGGGGGCTGAGTGAGGAGCCAGCATGTGTGAACAGTCTGTGTCCACTCAGAAAGCCTTTATTACGATTCCCAGGTATGACTGATACTCACCTGGAAAGATGATGTGGTCCCTTCACAGCAATGACCCAAATGTCCTGCCTTACAGTAGCCCACGCGAGCCCCTTGGGCAGCAGGCACAAGAACCAGTTTTAGCACTTTGTCTCAGCTGTCAGCACTACTTCAAATTACCCAGATTACTTCGGATTCTGATTTAGGCAGGCCTTGGACTTCTGTCCTGAGACAGAAAATAAGGTCACTTTGGATTTTGCAACACAGAATTGATTTTAACCTGTATTTTGAGACAGGCAAGGAGACACTTTGTTCAATGTCTTAGTTTTCTATGTAAACCCCTCCCCCCAGCTCCATCCCAGCTTCTCCAACACTATTTTTATCTGAAAAATTCATACAGAGTGAGGGAATTTCAGGTTTCTGCTCAGTGGATGCTCAGTGACCTCCAGCTGCTCTCTGGTGTTTTGGTGAGAGGTGGGTGGTTTTAGGGTACTAATTAATCCTCCTAAACTGGAGCTCCGTGCCCTGCTTCCACAGGGGAGCACTCAGGCTGTGGTACAGCCCGGGGGACAGAGTGACAGAGGATGGCAGCTACAAACCTGTAATTTCATCAAAGGTAGAGCAGAAAAAAAACCCCAAAACCAAACAGCAGGATAAAAAATTCAAGTGTTCCCTCTTCAAGATCTCGCTGCCACCAAAAAATCACTAACCCCGGCGATTAAATTCACATCTAAAAGAGTGCGCTAGAGCAGTAAAGACGGGCTAGTGGCTGGCGTACATTTTCCTCAGTGCGCATCCCCTCCTCGCCGCGGTGCCAGCCCCGCGCTGAGCTCCCGGCGGGCGGGGAAGCCGCGCCGGGGCTGAGGCTGCTCCGAGCGCCCTCGTGTGCCGGCCGAGCCCCGCCGCTCCCCGCCCCGCCGCGCCTCCGAGCCCCGGCCCGTTCGGGTGCCCTCCCGAGAGGAGAGTCCCGGTCAGGGCTCCCGCTGGGCGGGATTGGCATCAGAAGTCCTTTTCCCTGCCAGAAGGGGCATCAGCAGCTCGCCCGCCCCGTCTTGGTTGATTTGTGTCTGGGAAAGGAAAATAGAATTAGTAAAAGGTAAAGGCGAAATAAAGCAGTAATAAAGCCAGCCCTCCTTTCAGAATGAAGAAACCAAAGAGCATCTCTCTCTTGCTTGCAAACTCCTGGTGCTGTGAAGCTGAGCTTAAACAATTCATTTAGTTAGACTAAAATTCAGTTTCATCCACACCTCCACCCCAGTCTTCTCAGTGGCAGTGGATTTATTTGCAGAATAAGAATACAGGCTGTGATTATTTTTCTTAGGTTTGTTTGAATTTTTTCACCTTGAAGAAGGTTGCTTCTATTGATCATAGAACTGCCAACACACCCATACAGCAGAAAAAAAGTATGAATTTTTGTTCTTATTAGCAGTCTTCATATTAAAATCACAGCAAAGCAAACACAAACCCCAGATATGAAATATAAATAACAAACAATGCCCAGATTGGAAACTTTCTAGAGATTACATTAGACCCTGGCAGGGCCCCTGACTCTGTCAAAGTGTTATCTTGAGATTGTCAATGCATGCTTCAGGGTAAGAGTGACTTTGTCCCTGGAGACCCAAGGGAACATAACAAGTGACATCAGTCATATTTTGGAGACTGCAGAGCCTAGTGTCGCTAAATGTCAACTAAATCTCTGTACATGGCTCTCTTCAAAGAGTCATTCCTGAAGTGCTGAAAGGTGAGAGGGACTAACTAAGCCAATTAAAGAAACATTTACTAAGTAGGGGAAGGACACAATGATGTACAGACCAGGTACATACCTATTTTGCTTCCCTTCAGTTTCCATCAAGACCAAAGTGGGTGGGAAAAAAATGCCCCTTTACCAGAGGTAGGACATTGACTGACGAAAGGCAGGAGGCTTATGCCAAAGCAATGGCCATTTCTTTTTACCCTAGAGTTGATGTTCTGTCTGTTCCACCTCAGCATTCCTCATGAGCCAGAGACAGCACACCAGAGACAACACACCAGTCTGCCCAAACACAAAAATAAAGCACTAGACAGGCTTCTTTGGGAAAAGCAATGTAACATGTGAAAGAGTAATTGCAACTGGAATTTACAGGAATGCTAGCAGTCATGTCATCAGGTCACATCCTGATCCTACTCACTTAATTGTAAATAAAGAGCAGTCCTGGGGATATGCCAGCTATGGCAGCTCCTTATTAGGCCTTTATTCGTAAATCTGATCTCTTCAGAAATAATTAAGTGGAGTGGCATTTTATGGTATTAAAAACAAACTTTTGTATTTTCTTGGTGAAACCAGCATTTTTCCTTTTGCAGAAACTGACTCATGTAAAAAGTATCCACGAAGGAACCACGCAAATACACTCAGGGGTACAAATAGACTGGGCTTTGTCAATCAGACCCCTGCCACTTTACAGACAGGACAAAATTTAGAGCAAAGCAATTGCATAGTTTTGAGCACCATGGAGGGATGGAGGCAGAGGTGTTCTTGCAGGTCTAGCTGAAGCAGTTAATGAAACAAGCCCTTATCCTCTGCCCCTGCACAGGGGGTTACCATTTCCACATCAGGGTCTGGCTGGGCAAAGGGACAGCACATCCGGAAAAACCACCAGCTCTGCTCAATTGAACTAAAGTGACTTGCTGACTTTGCCCTGAAGCCTATTAGCACCAAGTCTATTCATTTGGCTCAGCTGAGGGCATGGCAATCCCCCACCCAAAGGCACTGGCAAAAAGGAGACAGTAATATCTAAGTTTAGGAAAGCCCCTTTTCAAAAAAATCGTGAATCTGAGCTTTAAGGGAAGAATTTACACACCGCATCCTTATCTGGGATCTGAGTTCAAGGCTGTTTTATCTCGGGTGTTGGTTCAGTTGGGTGTGGAGATAAGTCCAAGCTGTGAAGTTTGAATCTGGACCAAATTTCTCCATGATTTGAAAGTGTTTGGTCCCATCATTTTGGAAAGCGCTTGTTACTTGGTCTTTTAAGCTCAGCAGCAGATACAGACATTCTAAAAACAGAAATAAACATTAGGAGGTCACTGTAGCTGCATCCGGCTGAACCCTCAACACTTTACAGAGTCACTAATTTATAAAGAAAGAAGGAATAATAAAGCATAAACAATAACTGAAGCACACCCAACATTTCAATCGGCACAGTGCACTCATTGTGTAGCTGCTATAAATACATTCTGCTAACGCAGGAAGTTTGGGGCAAAAACAAAAGCATAGGCAATTAGCTATCCTTGTTGCAACTACAAGACATTTGACAAAATATTGCTTGATATTTGAAAGCATGTAATTAAAAAATATCTCTATCAAAACTGTTTGACTATCTATCTATCTATCTATCTATCTATCTGTCTATCTATCTATCTATCTATCCATCCCTGTGGCAACACCACACCATTAAGTATAAACTATAGATTATAGGCGACTTCAGGCAACCCAAGAGATAAAAGACCTGGGGTAGAAAGCAAAAAATATGGAGAGAGATGAAAGCTCTGTTTAGTCTGTACACACTGTGAAAATAAAAGATAGGTCTGACATTTGGAGTCATCATTTCAAAGGGCCCTTCCTACTACATTCATAGAAAATTTGGCTTCTTGTGATAAACACCTGAGAAGTTTGGCTTCAAACCTGCAAATGTTAAGCAAGGGAAAAAAAAAATTTAAACATAGAGTTTGTTCTGAGCCTGCTGAATTCCATGGAAGAGTTTATCAACATTGTCTGGCTTTTGTTCAGGCTTAGAGTCATTATTACAATTACTGACAAGAATGCAATACCACAAAGCAAGGTTTTGCAGGCGAACAAGTGCTGCTAATCTTTTTGCTGCATCTCAGCCTTGATTCTTCTTCTAGGGATAACTTTGCTATGCAGTCATCTTGTTTCTCTTGGTTGACAAAAACGTCAACTATTGGACATACACCATATTACACTCTTTATTAGGTTCATTTTACACATATATTGGCACCATGCAAACTCAGTAGGCAAGTGTTTGGCTTCATTTTAAGAAATGTTAAAGTGATAAAATTCAGCTGAAACGGAAAGTATCCAGACTGTTTTTTTTTTTTTTTTTTACACTTCTACAGTGGGTAAAAACACGAATGTGAATTGTAGTGAAATAGCAAAATGGAAATCTTAGGAGAGGAATACAGTAGCAAACCCAGCTAATCTCCAGTACTACAATCTTCCCAGGACCATAATATTTCAGGATCTCATGAGCTTTAAATAATTTATCTTACATTCCTAGGAGCTAGGTGAATAAAAGATCTGTAGGTGTCAGGCATTGCCCAGGATGTTTGTGGTTGAACCTTGGTCTCCAAAGCCCTCAAGCAAGGCTCTCATTCTAGACTGTGCTGTGAGGATCCTGGAAGAAGTAAAAGCTGTGTCTCACTGCTTATTTTTACTTTAGGTTAAAGCCAGGGGAGAGGGAGCTTGCAGGGTAGGACATGACCAAGGCCAGGAGGGCAGGAATTATGGAAAAAGAATTATTGGAAACCTTAGAGAAAATCTAGCACAAGTATGCAATATTTTTCTTTCTGTTTTCCTTGCCTGCATTTGAAGCAGGGTTGAGTGTTTCGTTTCTTTGTGTGTGGAGCTCTCCCCATGCTGTACTTTCCTCTACAATGATTTACAAACTGCTGTCCTCTGCTTCATTCTCCTTCTTGGGGAGATTGCCAGTCCTGTCAGCATTATCCTCTGACACTTTGGTCCAGAAATATTTCAGGATCAGACATGCTTTCCTTGCTTTTGCTGCCTATATTTCTGGTCGATGAACCAGACAATGCTTTGCACTTGACGGTTTGATGCCAGTGCTGGACAGGGATGAGTTAGCAGCCACTTAGTCTGCAGAGTATAGTACCAACCTCACTCTACAAACAGTAGCAAACCTGAAAATGCAGGGAAACAGGAAGCCTCTTGAAGTGCAAACCATTCCCTTATTCAGACCTTCTGGCTGTAGCTGCTGATGGAAAGGAATTTGCAGCAGGAATTGCAGATCAACCTAAATCTCCAACTAAATATAGTCTTGCACTGGTTGGGGGGAAGGAGAGGAAATATGGCAGAGAGGAGGAGGGCCAGGAGTACTCTTAATACACAATTCCCATGTTGAAAGCAGCTAGGCATAATTAATTAATTATGAGTTTTAATAGCAGGGTTTATGTGTTTAGATTCTCTCTAAGTTGAAACATGAGAGATTCTGTATCCAAAAGACACATTATATAGCTGTGCATGTTACAAAAAGAAAACACGTGTGAGTACCAAATATTACTCATTGAACAAAAATAAAGCGAATGAGTCATACAAAACAGCTCTACAAACAAAAGTTGCAAAATGCCTGGGAAAACTTAAGTAATTCAATTGCTAGGCTCATGTGGTATTCCTCTAGCAGGCCTGAAAAACTTATGGGATGCCAAGGGGACCTCAGTGTTAACTGCAGAGGAAGAGCATGAAGTGTAAGGGCTAAGTGTGCATGATAGGGTCATCTTTTCCCCAGAGAACATGAAACAGCTGAACAATGTGGTTTCAGCTCTCTCATCTCTTAGACAAACTTGACTTGCAAGGGGATGTAGCCAAAATCATGGATTTCCTGAAGATCTTGGGCAGGAACAGGCTCAGGGGAAGAATGGAAAACGTGGGATTTCTATTTTAGCTTTTGTCAAAAGAATCAGGAACATAAAAACTGATTTCATTTCAGCAGAATAACAGAGTACCACCAGAAATACTTTTGCAAAGACGTGATTTACGACCAATGTTCATTTTGACAGGACTCAGCTCTGTCTAATCCTATGCATCATTTGACACTTCCAGTGTCAGTGCAGGGTTTGGAGAGTGCTCAGGGGCTAGTGAAGGTCTCAATCAAACTTGAACCCAGGATGGCAGAGTTTCAGGATTAGAAGACCTCCAGACTCTCAAAGTTTTTCACTGTCTCTCTTAAGGTATCTTCATGTATCATCTCCCCTCTGGTGTGACCTCACCAACCCTCTAAAACTCCTATGTCCTCCTGGATTGTGGCAGATTAATTCTGTGAGAGGTTTTACTGGAACTGCCGGCTAGAGCGCTAAAGTCCAAAGAGTTTCTGAAATGCAAACCCTGCCTTGACATGTACATAAGAGCTAAAAGGTACTTCCATCTTTACCATTTCCATGTCCATTCAGAAGGGAAAACTCCCTCAGAATCCTCGTAAAGTCTAGGAGGCTTGAAGAGTGAATTTTCGAGCTAGTAGGGTTGGGTTGAATTTGGAACTAGTCTCATTTGTACACCACTTCAGAGTTTCAGCTTGTCTTTTGTATGTCACACAAACATAAACCGTCACAGCAGTGAGCTATATGGTTGGAATTACACTGGAACTGAGACTGTCTACATTTAAAGTGTCAGAAACTGCAAGTCTAAAGTTCTACCTTACACAAGTAATTTTGCTGGCAACGTGATGCTCACTATCTGGAACTGTAGACTGCTTAATGTGATGCTCAGCTTAACGCAGTGGTATGAAATATAGCAAAGGTGACAAAGTTATCTCTGCCCTTGTTTATTGCCTGAATTCAGTTCCAGTGTTTATAAGACAAAGAACAGTATTCCAAAAGCAGGGGGAAAAAAGATATTTAATTCAGTAGTGCATATGAATAGTACTTGAAAAGACAAATAGTGTTTGGTTTAGTTAATATATTGCTCATTAGTGAACCACAATACAGACATTTTTTAAAAGACTGCAATCACCATGACAACCTGATAACATTTAGTCACATCATTTCCGAATATGATTATCCTCCTTAAAAACTTTTCTTTTTTATGAAAACAAAGGGCAAATTTCAAGTCTGTGGTCTGTTCTTAAGATAACCTGTAAGTTCCCCCTTTAAAAAGTACGGCAATTCAGTGGGAAAAGGCAAGGAGAACTAAAAGAAAGATGTAACTGGAAGAGGGAGAATATGTACTAAAATTGTAATCCCTAAAAGTTCAAGGAAAACCTTGCTGTCCTACCCTGTAAAATCCATGCATAGGTGGTGATTTGCACACATAATTTAAACTTTATGTGTTAACTTCAATAGGATCTTCATCACAGTGTCACAATCCCATGATGGAATGAAGGATCAGCACCAACTAGGCAGATGTCACTGCAGGAAAAAAGGAGATGGAGATGCAGACCTTTGGGGACACTCATTCTTGCAGTCCTTCAGTAGCACAGCAGGGAAACCAGTTGCTAGTTCAGACCTGAAGGATCTTCTGGGCAGCACTGCCTGGTCTTCAGACTGACTTACCCCTGAAACTCTGAAAGACTTGAAATGCCTCAGGGTGCTGAGCAACAGATCATGTTGGGGGTGCAAAATGTGTTGTTATAACGAAAGAGCGGGGAGGATGTTTGGTCTTTCTGCTGTGGGCTGGAGCTGCTCCTGGCGATGGTCACACTGGTACACAAGGCAGTGCAGCTGTGGGTCAGTGTGTGCAGTGCTAACAGAACAGAGGCAGGCCAGCCCCCGTAATTCGCTCCTGGGATGAAGGGAGGTCATGCTTCTCTGTTTTCCTGAGAACATTACCTACTTCATTTTCTGAAGCAATCTACTTCAAGAGCACAGTAGCCCATGTCTGCTTGCAGCTAACATAGCAAAATGACGTGGCTTGATAAATAGGTTGAATTTTATCGGTAACCTCTGCTGTCTTACACTGATTTACTATCATCATCTCAGGCACTGCCAAATTATTATTTTATTGGGAAGGAAAATAGAGGTACCACAAAGTGACACTTATTCCTAAGATGAATTTGGCAGGCAGCCGCGATAAGAAGGACTCAGTGGCCTGAATGTGATCCTCCCAGTGGGACTGCTGCAGTGTGAGGATTCCCTTACTAGGATACAGAGGGAGCGGAGCCTGAAGCCCCCTTTGGCAGGCATCCATGGCATCTCATTAGGTTAACACTTTTTGGAGAAAATGTTTGCAAGCTTCAAATGTGTGAAAACTTGCAATCGGACACATAATTAACTGTGATTTCCTGACAGAAATTGTTACAATTAGTTGGTTAAGCACTTCTGCTTCTGGTCCAGGCAAGATGACTGCCAGCAAAGTCACTGGTCAGGAATTTGCAGAAAGCTAAGGAGAAAGCATGCAAAGGCTGTCAAAATAAGTTTGGTCTGGGAGTTTGAATTAATTGAATTAATAGTCAGAAGGGAAATAATGTATTTTTATTGTTCAGATGAATATAGCTAGAGGACCCAAACTTGTTGCTTAAATTCAGAAAGCTTTGGATTTAGGGATTCAGCTAGATTTATGAAGACATTGGACCAGTCGTCTCAAATATATTTGATACTGAAATTTTGCACCATTATTTCTGACTTCTCCTAGACCTCACTGGGCAAAAGAAATACCCCCAGACCTTGTTTCCATGGGAACCTAGGGTGTGATTTGCCCTTGAAGTCAGTCAACATTGGGGCGGGGCTGAGGAGCCGCTCCAAACTGCTAGCTTGCTCCATGCCTTCCCTGGTTCCTGGCTTTACACAAGAATGTGTGGGATGAGGAGGCTTCATAAGGACTATTAATAATGGAGGTGATATATAAGATCTTAACCATTATTATCCCGACTGCAAAACAACCCAGTCAAGAGCTTGAACATTAAAGGAAAGCAGGCAAATGGTCCTGAGCACGACAGCGTTGCCAGGGTTCAGGCTGAGAAGGGTCTTTGGGGAGCCCAGGTCTGAAAAGCACAGATCTCCAACAGGTTTGATGGGTGTTCTGCAGAACTGCAGATGTCTTGTGGGTGCTGGCCATTGCTCCCAGACTGATCACTGCTGGCAAGGCTGCTTAGCAGATGGCCAGCCCACCAGCTTTCTGTGACAGGAAGAAAACACCTGCAAACATTCCTCTTACTGCTGTGTATGCCTTGTGGAGAAAGCATGGCTCTGCTCAGATGGCTGTTGTTCAAACACAGAGCAGTTTTGGCACAGGGAGCATTTGCAGACCCCTTGCCTTCAGGTTAGCTGGGGAGACACCACAAAAAGCTACAGACCTCTAGGTTTTAGGGGTTTTGGTCAGCCCACAGGTGTTCTCAGTGGGTTTATGCAGCAATATGAGCACAATTAAACCATAGCATGATGTTTGTCAGAGACAGTGGCAGAAGGCAAGCTGCAAACAAGGTGTTATTTCCACTCCAGCCTTCCTTGCAGGCCCTGGCAGGCTGCTGAAGTGCGTTTCCTGCCCAGCACTGCTGGCAGTGGGATGGTATTTGGGAGTGTGGGATCCAAGGCAATGCAGTGCCGCACCAGGCACCAGCCTCCTACCTTTCAAAGAGATGCTGAGCTCCACTTGGCCCTCTGCACGGTGGGAGTGGGAAAAAGGGCCGAGCTTTCTTATCTCTTATTTCATAATTTTATTGAAATATTGTGGCTGATTAAGTACTTGAGAATGACTCTTCATGCAATTTTGGTTTTGCAAGCTCCTTAGGGACAGGTCCTTGTAAGCCTGTGTTCTCCATTTCAATATGAATAAAAGAGGCTATTCTAAACTGGCCTTTAGGAATTACAGTTATGAAAACCCCATAAAATTATTCCAAATTCCTCTCCATACACTCTAAATGCTGTCACACTAACCTTCTTCTGTTTTCAAATGATAAAAGTCTTTGTTCCTTAGCTAAGGACAAGGATCCAGCCCAGAACTACACATTTCATAGCAGTTATAAACTCTTCAAGACAAGTAGCTCTAATGGAAACAAAAACAACTCTGTAATGGTAGCAGGTGCAAAATGAAACAGTACATTAAAAATAGCCTGGCTGCATTCTCCAGTGGCATGAGTTCTACATGCATATCACTCCAAAATAATCCATTTATCCTTTCTCCCCGTGGTTGCAAGAAGCCAGTCCATGCTGTGAATCCTGAGGCTCTGCAGGCACGGCTGTGAGAACTGAAGCAAAACCACAGCCCGCCAGCCAGGCGCTCCCCTCTACCTTCCTTTTAGCATCAGAAGCCAGTTTTCCCTGGCTTCTTCCTGCTGCAGGTGGGGAAAACACTTTCACAAGCTAATGCATTTCTTCAGCCTCTGATAAGTGCTGACTTTATTCCTAGGAGTATGAGGTTAAGTTAATTTGCATTTTGCTAAGCATGAGTTTGGCTCTGGAACTCATTCTGTTGCAGTGTTTAGTGATCACAAGCCACTCTGGAGCTTTGAGAGCTGAGCAATTTTCTGTGAAAAAAGAAGCATATTTCTCCTTTAAATTGCCAGCATTTCAGGAGCAGAACTCAGCTTTCACATACTCCTCCCAGCCTTTCTGCAACTTCTGCCTGCCATTTCTTCTCTGGATCCAAACCTTCGCTCCATCCTAGGCTTTCTTTCTTTTCATTAGGACTGATTTGTGGTGTCATCTGGTGACCTCACAGGATACATTTTAAGAATTCATCTCCATGTTTACATTTGCTTTTACAGTCAGATATTTGAGCCAGCTGACTCAAAAGCAACAATGAACCTAAATGCTGCCATGGTGCTAAAACCATGGAAAACAGTCTTAGAACCTGTGGATGCATTTTGTGGGCAATCACCTAGCTTCACCCAAGTGAAGCTCTTGTTTGCGCTCTTCTTTGCTGAGGGCTCCTCTGTGTCTTGCTTGACTGCAAGAATATTCATTTTGTTAACAAGAGGAAACATCTGAACCAAAAACTTCCAGGCAAAATTAAAACTTCCAAGTAGTTCATCCTCATGCCAGTTGCTAGGCAATGGGAAGAGCTAAAAAATACCATTTTAATATTGTTAATAAAAGCAGCCTTTGGAAGTTGAGTTTTTGATCACTTATATTCATTCTTTTTCCCATGGGTTGGCTCTCATGCCAGATTTGTTGATCTCAGCAGACAAGGTTGTAATACCAGAGAAGACCCAGAGTAGACAAACTGAACTACAGCCCCAGTCATTTTCGTGGGGGCAGGGTTTGTCTGTAGACTTCCTTCTGCAATGCAACTTGTGTCTCTGCTGCTCAGTACAAGGTCTGTCAGGCCATGTATTCAGAGGATGTCAATGAAGTTCATCTGCTGACGGCTGAACATTATTCTATCTAGATAAATGTTTCACAGGGCATTTTCCAGCAGCTTCTGAGCTGCAGTCAGTGAGCCCAGAGATATGAGGCCTGTATTGTAGTTGGTTTATATCACCCATCATAAATCAACTCTTCTAGCGCAACTCAGTTTGTCACAGCTTAGTGTGGTCATGTTATGCAGATCTGGGTGACTTGCTGTCGCAGGGACTCACCCATGAGAATGCAGATGTCCTGGCTGCCTGGGGACCTGCTCCTGCCCCTGTCCCAAGGCTGGCCAGCGTGAGCCAGTCACTTGTGGAGCTCCATGAGGGGACACTTGCACCTGCTGAGTTTTACTCATAAAGAACAAAACCAGCTAATTTGCCTAAAATAATATCTGCCTTTGAAAGCAAACATGCCAGGACCCACAGGAAGGCCTGTTTGACTCTCCAGTAATCGACTTCTCTTCTGTGTGAGGCTGCTCTCCTCTGATGGCAGGACTTTGCCCAGTGAATTTGATGTTTAGGATACCCTACAGCGGAGAGGAGAAAAGGCTTTGCCTGCCCACCTACTATGGTCAGCCAAGCTCACCTCCAATGCATGTTTTTCAGATGCTCAGGAACACCACAGAGTCTAAATTGGGAATTACATTGATAGAGCCAGTCTTGTGTATAAGCATTTGCAGCCTTCTGGAGGCACCAGCAAAGTGACTAGCGACACTGGCCAGCACTTGGTTAGCCAGGCTTTATTGGTAGATGGTTATCATAGCATAGCCCTTCCCCGTGGCTGAAGAGTTCTGTAAGCTTGGAGGCCTTGCTCATATTCCAGATCCATGCTCTGTTTATATTTTCCTTGTCCTGAACAAAAATTGGCCCCATTGTGTGGGAGCAACACTGGAAAAGAAAAACAAGAAACATCCACTGAGGGAAAATGGATATTGTGGGAGCTGAGGAAATGCACATACTTTGCTGATTCCATTTTCTGATGATGTCAGAGTCAAAGAATATCTCTTAAAAAAAAACCCTCGGCAACTTGGAATCAAAAGCTCTGTTCATCACAGTCTCTTGTTAAAAGAAGAAATGTAAACACTCTCCCTTGCCACCCCCCTCTTCCCCCCAACCTCCAAGAAATTAAATCTGGCTCCATTTGGATGGGCCCTCAGATGGAATCAAGAGTATGTCTCCAGGGAGGGAGGCGTTAATGTACCGGGGGAGGGATAAAGCGGGGGGGACAGGAAAATTTGATTGTGCTATGTGAAATGCAGGGATTCAAGCTGCTGCTTCTCATGGAGGCTGAAGAAGGGCAGCCTGACACTTTACAGATTGGGTGTAATACACAGGAAATTTGTCCTTTCTGCCAGAGCAGTCTAGGGATAGGGCTACCCACACCCCTCCCCAGCCACTTTGCTTGGCTGGTAAAAGCTCAGGAGAAAAGGGTTAAATAAATGTTTGTGATATGATAAGGTGCTTGTTTATTCAAGGGATGACAGATTATTGGCTCCCAAGGCAGGGTTGAAAAATAGTACAAAGGAGCTGGCGTTCCCTTCACTGATGTGATTTCCTCCTAAGGTTTTGCTCTTTGGTAGGAACAATATGCGCTGGGAATTAAGAGGGATGACTTTATTTCAGACTGGAACAGACAGACTAAGAGCTGTTTTCTGGAGTCACTGACTCTGTTTTTGTTTTCATGGGTTGCTTTTTTTTTTTCAGATTTTTTTCCTTTCAGCTGAACGACTTCTCCCAAACTCTTTGGAAATGGGGTTATCTCTGATCCGGGAGGAACACCCAGCATGGCAAGCTGACTAGAACACTTCAGATTAGGGGTTTGACCCTTTTACTTTGTACATAATTTTCTATTTTATCACCACGTCTCTAAAGCTAGCTCCTGCTTCATTGCCCTTGGATAAGAGCTCAGGTCCTTGCGAGGGCTGCTCATAAGTCAATAAAAGCCGGGCATTACAGCAGAGCTGATGGCTGCCAGAGGACTACATGCACATCTTGCAGACCAAATTCTCCTTTTTACAAAACTGCTGGTGAAATCCAGAGCAGCCTTCTTTTATTCAAGTGCATTGCACAGACACTGAGCTGCAGGGTGCGCCCAACCAGGTGCCTCTGTGACTGTACCTCTGGGAGTGATGCTGCATTGGGAATGTGGGGCCAGGCCCCTGCAGTTTACCCTGAAGACTGGAGCTTTGAGCAGATCCTGGACACATTTTATAGATAAAGATAGAAAAGGTGCCACTTTGTGCCCCAGTTTTACATGCCCTAAAATTGTCTTTTATTGCCTCTCAGGTATGGGCTGGGGTGAGCTCCCCCCTCCACCACAATATGTGTTATTCCAAGGGGCTGGGGAGGATGTCAGGGAGAGGGCACCACACAGGGTCGGGGTCTTCCTTCCTGACCGTGTCGCTGCCTGGGGCCAGCGGTGATGACAGCAAAGGCCTGACCACTGTGAGAGCTTCTGCACTCCAGGAAGAGGTGGGGATTTGGGTGACATTAAGTGTTTCCCATCACTCCGGCTAAATGCCCGCAGCAACAGGATGGCGCTCCATCAGCGCCCTGGGCCAGGAGAGCTCTTCACATTGAAACTTCACATTATTAGGACAAATACACATTGTCTGGTCACAACACATCAAAAGGCGAGGGGAGGGTTTCTCAGCAGCCCGAGACGTGTGTGACAGCTCGTCTGCAGGGACGGCAGCAGCGGAGATGCGGCTCTGCTGACATCAGCGCCCGGGCTGTCACCCGGAGGCGCAGCAGTGATGTTCAAGCTGCACCGAGCTGGTGGAGCCAGTGCGCCTCGGGTACCGCGGGAGAGCACGCTAGCGGCTGCTCGTCTGGAAAACCAGGCAGCAGTTCCCATGATCCTGGAGTAAATGACAGTTAAGCCGCACATTTGTTTTCAATGCTTGGATCTGGCACTGGATTTCTTTTTGAATGAAAACTATGCCAAACATCTTTTATAACTTTTTTTTCCTCAAGCAAATATGTGAGCAATCCAGCAGCAGAGTGCCAGAAACATTTGCTTTCCTTCCTAAGAAGTGGGGTAAAGGAAAAAAAAAAAACAACCACACACACACACAACAGTTTTTATTTAAAGGCTTAAAAGAGGCCAAGTCACTTTAAACACTGGTAGGACTGGGCTATTGAACTCTGCTCCCGTGTGTATGTGTATGTGCAAGGGGAGAGTAAAAATGCATGTGTTGGGGTGTGCATGGAAAAACTTTAATGCTGCCTAGTACTTTCAGGTACTGCGCTGCCTTGCAAATAAAAGCATAAATACATGCATAAAATTAATGAAAAAAATTACAAAAGGGTCTGAATCAAAGCTCAAGGCCAGAATCTGGCTCTTGGAATGAGAACTCTGACTCATTTCATGAGTAAGCCCAGGAGTAAGCTATGGAGCTAGCAGATCCACATGTGTCTTCAGTGCTGCAACAGCACGGGCCCAAGCAGCAAAAACACTGCTCCTAAAATCCTTGGAGCCGTACACAATTATGGCAAACAAAGATCAAGCAGGGGTGCAGGCTGCACTAGAAGGTGGATTAGTGTTCAAAGGCCGAGTCAAAGGAGAAAGGAGATAAGGTGAACGGTGTCATACCAAAGACAGCTATTAAATGTAGTGGTAATCTGCTGAGCCACAGCCAAACAGAGCCTTTTTGCCTTGTTGGACATGAATAACTCAGGGACAGATGGGAGCTGGTGGCGGGGGGAAGGGGGTGGGTAGGGTATGGAGGGGTGAAGGTCTGTCTGAAGGCTTGTTCCTCAGCCTTTCTAGGCACACAAAGTCCCCCTCTCCTCTACCCTGACTGGCCTGGCTGGAGCTATTGTGGTACCTAAGTCCCCCACCTTGCAGGAGGCTTAGCTGAGCATTTAATTTGGAAAGCACTTACCATTCCCTGGTCACTCATGTATGGTGTGTGGGCATCTTCCCAGCCCAAAAACCCAGAGAAAAGGGGTCTCTAAGTCTTGTTTCCCCTACAACTCCGTACTGTAGCCTCTGCAAATACAACTTTTCTGTTCCTAACAGTATTTAATCATGAATGGTTAAATAATTTGTACTGGCTTAAATCTCCTTTGGCCCTCCTATTAAGATATTTCTTCTTAATTAGTATTCAGTTTTTAATACCTTAAGACGAACTCTTTGTCAGGTTTCTGCTACAATATTTCATTAGCCTCTGTTTGGATTTTGTTTCTTTGTGCAACCTTAATAGCTCTTATGATTCTGCTACCTGTCTGAACAGTATTTTACTTTCAGCCTCTCACTGTCTCCTTCTCCTATACTTTCTCCTATGCTGCTACAATATTTACTAGGACTAGGATGCCAGATCATCCTAAACCCAAGTCCTGTGCTTATTCCCATATCAATAAAAAGGCATCAGTATTATTTTTTTCTATACAAGAGCATCACATAGCCTTTGAAATGCCACTTGCCCCCCTTCACCCCATGCCCATGATGTTTCCATGGGCAATTTACTGTCTGGTGTGCTGTGGATCAAGTGCTTAGGAAGGAACATTGCCTACATTTCCCAGAGGATTGTGTTTGGCAGTTTAGAGCAGGTATTTCTAAGGTCTTTTAGAGAGTTGTCCCTAGTGCTCCAAATCTGAGTGATGGTAATGTTTCCCTAGTTATGGTGCAGTCCTGTCCCTCTCTGTGGAGTGGAATCACCAGAGGCTGAACTGGTTTGAACAAACATTGTAAAATATCCAGCTCTGCAATGTGTCAGTAATGTCTGCCAATAGAAATATTCTTACATACATCTTTCAGTCCTTCATCTGCCATTTATGTTTATCTACAAAAAAAAAAAAAAAAAAAAAAAAAAGGAGAGGGGGAATGTTGGAATTTTATTACATGCACATGCTCCTTCCCCAACCTATATAACCAAATTATCCCTACCCAGAAAGCAACAGCTTAGGATGCACATAATTTCTCCTGTACGTGGAAAAAAAAGAGTGTGTCAATGGGATTGCATATTTTTAGGTCCAGCCTTTGTTTTCAGGATGCTCTTTCAATTTGTGGGTCAGGTTAAGTCAAATATTTCCATTCAGTGCTTCACAGAGAACAGACACCCTCTGGCTGCTGAGCCATTTCTCTTTTTGGACATGAAGTTGGTCTTCAACCAAGCCTGGGTAACAGGTTAACAGAAAGTCAGGGGAAGGTCTTGTAGGATGCAATAATTCTTCGCTAAGAGACTATGTGGAACCAGAGGAGACGGAGGTTATGTCCTGAAGCTGTGTCTTTGCACTGTCCTCAGTCCCTGCTGGGGGGGACCATTGACTGAGGCTGAGCATTAGATCTCTCACCCAGGCTGCTGGTTGGATTCTGAACCGAAAACCTTGCTTGCAGGTTTGCACAGGTCAAAGAATGTACTGGGCTATGAACCCCAATACCCAGCAACATCCAGGGCTGTTTCATTACATGGGGGAAGGAATCAAGGGAGCTCTTGAGCTAGTCAATCACCATATCTTCAACCCTCTCCCCACAGGCCAACTTTTGCAGCCCCAAACCCAGTTTTGCACCAAAACAGCGCCACTGAGTGTGGCATGTGCCCTGTTTGCCCCTGCCCAACATGGCACACAGTCAGTGCATTCTTTCTTTGCTTTGATCACTATCATGACTCCTAGACCCTCCTCCTCCCTTTTAGTCCCCACCCAAGGGATCACACACTGAAAGCAATGATAATTTGGTTGCTGATGCAGCTCTAGGATGATAGGGATCACAGCCAGTGAGATTTTGAAGATGAGGCAAAGGCTGCTGTTTACCTCATCCCCCAGCTGCCGACAGCCACACAGCTTCCTGGCACTGCCTCTGGGGTGATGCACAGCCTCCACTTCCCCAGCACGACTTTGTCCTCTGAGAGGTGTCATTTCGCCCAGCACAGGGATAATTCCTTCAGTTACAGGGAAGCAATCAATCACGTAGGCATACTGTCCCTAGCTTGGTGGCACTAGCCTGTCTGGGAGTACCCTCAGTTCCTCCTTCCTGCTCCCTGCCAGATACAGACAGCTCTTCAGGAGAACTAATGGTGCTGCAGCAGCCCCAACTTCTGGAATTTCCTGGCTTTTCATAATCTTAACATCTCATTAGCGTTTATTTGCAGATGCATATCCTTGTTCTCTTCTCACACAGGCTGCTGTAAATCACTGCTGACTCTGCTGCAATCACTGCCATCACCTCAGAAAGGAAAGGCCAGTTCCCAGAGGCAGAGGAACTGCTGCAGAAGCAATGTCTTCACTGTCGCAGCCTCAGCCTCCAAGCTAACTGTGCCATCTCCAGAGGCCAAAGTCAAAGCCAGTTCCTCATTTGAATTTTCCTTTCATCACCTTGTCAAGCACTAGAAGAGGCTTCGTAAGGAGGTGGTTGAG
Source organism: Vidua chalybeata (assembly GCF_026979565.1). NCBI lineage: Eukaryota > Metazoa > Chordata > Aves > Passeriformes > Viduidae > Vidua > Vidua chalybeata. The sequence continues at coordinate 106,131,981 of NC_071530.1, forward strand.
TCACCATTCCTGGTGGTATTTAAAAGATGTATAGATGTGACACTTGGGGACATGGTTTAGTGAACTTGGCAGTGCTGGGTTAACAATTGGACTTGATGACCTTATAGGTCTTTTCCAACCTAGAGGATTCTATGATTGTATGATCTCTCCAAACCAAATTCACAGAATTTCATGGACTTGCCCTTTGCTAGCTTCTACTTGGAAGCAGGGCCACCATATCACCTTTAATTGGAGCAATGGATTCAGCCTGCCCTTTGATAAATGGAAGAGGTTTCGGCAAACACTTTGAGCAAGCAAATACTTTATCTGAATGTAGAAAGAAATCATTAATATATGCACTAGAACAGCATGTGTCTTTATTTTTAGCTGAGTAGGAAATATTGAGGTTAGCATGGTTATTCCAAGGTTGAAGATCAAGTGGCAAAATGGTTAAAGTGTAAACAGGACTGGAGAGAGATGAAACATGGAGCAATTGTCTTCTCCTTATTTGTTCATGGTGATCACTTATAGTCAATATTTTTGCTATGATGATAAAGATGCATTTTAAATAGAGATTTGTGTTTGATGAATTGGTCTCCATAATCAAATGTAGATTATCAAAATGACAGGAAAATCTCTTCTGCTGGAGAAAACCCTAACCAAACTCTTTAATAGGATTTAATCTCCTCTTCAGCTGGGGGCCCAAATACCCAACAGTGGAGGAGTGAGGCAGAGGCAGAAGAGATCTCATTGATCACTGCTTTGAACTGCAGGTGGTTGTCATTTTCCAGCTCCACATTAAAACTTTCCTAAGGATCAAATTTTTCGAAAGATCCAAAAGACTAAAGCACAAGCCTGTTGGCCAAGCTACATCCTCTTCCCCATGCTGCTGCTGAAGCTTTCCAAGATTTTGCCAACCCATTCCCTCAAGTTCCTCTGAGAGGGTGGCCCAGGTACTTGGTGACTGCCTTGCCACCACCCCTTCATTCCTTCCCATTGGTGGGGCAGCCAAAGCTGCCCTCAAAGAGGCCCCAGCACAGGGAGGTGCATCAGCCATCCCCACCTCCAGCATTTGCTCAGGGATTCAGACCCTCACATTACAGCCAAGTCCTGCTGCTGAAAACTGAAGCTGCAGAGGAGCCTTTTCTACCCTACAGAATGGTTGCCTGGTACGGGGTCCCAGCTGCTGTACCCAGCCAGTCCAGGCAGAGAAGGATATTTGCCTCTTGGGCTCCTTGGAAAACATTCCTCAGATAAAACTGAGTTCATAAGTCATTAAAATATACTAAATTACAGGAAAGCTGTAAAAAAAGAAACCTATAAACTGTATGCAGATACAAGATACACTGAAAGATGCAACCATAAATCAATATACACCTCATAAGAAATCTTCCTATACTTAATGTGTACAAAATATGAAGCAAATAAATATATATCATTGTATATTCCTACAGGCTGTTTTGTTGTTTTTTTTTCTCTCAGCCTGAGATTAAAGCTAGCATCACAGATTTATTCTAGTGGAAATGCTGATGTTTGTGTGAAGTGAACTCTTCCTTTGTTTATGTAACTCCAGGTTTTCAGCTACTTTATCAAGTAACTACCTCATCGTATTTGTTGGCTGGCAGAAAACATTAACTTTGTTCCGCAGCTCTAGTTACAGTCAGGATGATACAACAAGCATGTGGTTAAAGGGATATTAAAGCAGCAAAACTGTCCTGTGAGGGTTCCTCTCTCTAAAGGTGGCAAACTGTGCTGTTGGTCTGTGGGATAGATGTTCCACAAAGGAGGAAGAGGGAATGTGGGAGTTAAAGACTCTTATTTGTGCAATGCTTTCTCTTTGAAAAGACAATGCCTTTACTAATATGCTTTAATTTTTGGTTGGCCGCGAAGTGGTCAGGCAGTCTGATTAGATAAAGGTTGCAGGTCCCTTCCAACAAGCCATTCCACTCTATTCACCTTCTTCTCTTCTACCTTGTGTTGTAGCACAACAAGATCTCCTGAAGCAGGAGAAGAGTTTTTACTTTCATGTCTTTGCAGTGGCTGAGATGGAGATTTTGCTTTTCTTTGCCACCACATCACTGAGGCACTGGAAAGGAGGACATGTGAGTGCAAGTAGAACACCTGTGTTGCTGAAGGTGACCCAAAACACTGTCCATGTTCCCACGTGCATCCTGCCACACCCTGTTCACAACCCTACTGCATTCAGCCCAATGTGGACCCGTAATTAAGGATGGGATGAGTGCCGTGGGCCAAAACAACAGAAGAGATGTTCTGAGTGCAGTGAGTGTTTCTGATTCACGCTGCCCACCAAGATAACACACACATCCTTTCCATTCAGGTTAGAAGGGAAAGTATCATAATTTTTCCATGCAACAAGTACAATTCCTGCAGAACTCTGTAGCCTGTTTTAAACAAGGGATTACAAGCACTATCAGGCCAATCTCACACCATTTTTATCAACATTTATGTAAAATCACCTTTATGTATATTTATCTAATCACCACTTACTTCCCCATTTACTCAAAAATATTTCTTTCTGTTTCTGATTTTAACATAATTTTCCCATTTTCTTTTTTCCCCTCTAAAACAAGAGGTTTCTTTTTTAGTGGGTTGCCTACTAAAAATTATGAATTATTTTTTCCACACCTCGCCAAAAGTTGTCCAAAATGAAACAGTGACAGGGTCATGTAAATCCAGATATGTCATGGCTGTAAGGGAGAGAAGCCTGTCTGTAAGTGGGGGGTATGATTCATTTGGATAACAATAGAGTCCACTGCCCTTTTATACCAAATGTTTTTAGTTTGCCTCAAATACGTCATTGTCTAACTTGTATAAATCTTTCCATCGTTTCTTGAATTATTGTTGGATATTTGGGAAAAATATTTTTGGGTTTTTATATTGCAAAAAAAAAAAAAAAAAAAGGCTGATTGCAATCACTTCCAAATAACACTTAACTCCTTGACATGAGGTCAGCAAGAGGGTTTGGAGTGTTCTTGTGTGTATGTGTGTGTGTGTGTGTGTTTTCTTTCTAATCTTCAGGCTGTTCCCTGAGAGACGCATTGAGAACTGGGGCTTGTCTGCTGACATGTTTTACACAGCTGATCCATTAGGATCCTGCTCTTCCTAGCCTCCCTGGCACCGCTTTGATCAGTGACATGTTTAAAAAAAAAAAAAAAGGAGGGAGGGAAAAAAAAAGAGTAAAAGGCACTTCTCTGATCAGGAATCCCTCCCCTCCACTAAATCATCCCGGGCACTTTAAAGCCATAGGAACCACTGAGGGACCCTTCAGCTCTGGGAGGCTTCACGACAGCTCTACACTAAAACATCCAGACATGAGCCAGCAACATCTTTTGCCCAATGGCCCCTTCTGCCCAGCTCTGTGATTAACCTCTTCCCAGCCCGTTGGGAAACCTTCTGCCATGTCTGCCTTCCCAACGGGATGCATTCCAGAGAGGCTTGGTGCCCATCACACACACCAGGCATGAAGAACAAATGCCAGCACAGCTTCAGTTCCCTGCCTGTTTGCAAAAACTTGCCTCACCTGGAAAATTTGGCTGATGCAGGATATTGTTTCTGCCTTTTCATTGGGGGTGGGGTGGGGGGTTAATTCAATTTTGCTCAGCAACTTTAAAAAGTTGGTCAGAAAAGTGTGTGGCTGTGGGAGGTCATGGTGAGGGGAAAAAAAAGAATGGACACTATGAACAGTAATGGGTTCAGGCAGTGCTTAGCCTGCCACTCTTCTCCAGGCCAGATATGCATGAAAATGGAACTGTAGAAACAACCCCTCAATATATCTCAGCCAGACTAACATCTGACAGGAGACACCAGGGGCACAGGGATTATGGATAGGCTGTGGATGGCACAAAAAGTGTGGGTGATGTTCTATCCATGTGGAATCACCCTCTGACAACACACAGGGTAGACACAGCCGGGCTGTGGCCGTGTCTGCACTGTAACCCCTCACAGCACATACACACAGTGTCAGGCAAGACCTCACCAAGGGGTGAGTGAACCTTTGTGGGTTAATCCCACTGGCCAGTGCTAGGACTCTCCTTGTCCAGCTCAGCATGGTATCTTGCTCTGGGACAGCTGCTGTGAATGTACTGGGAGGCACCCGATGCAGCAGTGACTGTCAGCAGAGACTGCTGACAATGGCTCCACTTTGCTTTGTGGCAAGCCCTGTGTGCTACACACCATTTCTTTAGCTGTTAGGTACCCTTTGGAGCGCTAAAATCCCAACATTTTCTTCGGGAAGAGGAAAAGGGGGACTGTTGTACAAAGGTCCCTAGCAGTGAGTGGGGAGGTGAGGGCTGTCAGGTGTGCTGCTGCTGTTGGACCATCCAGATCACCCCTTCTCATCCCTCTTTTTTAATATCCATGAGCCTGGTGGGGTCTTCACTTTGATTGCTTACTGGGCAATCAGTAATAAACATCTCTTGGTAGGGAAGGAGGAGACTAACTAACAAAATATTCATTGCTGTCTTCCAAGACAAAATGAAAAGTCTTCACCATGCTTGTTCTTTGCCACATTGACACCTCAGTAGGATGGAGAGCAAACGAACCCAGGAAAATGTGGCAGTTTTAAGCCTAAATAAGTACTCTGTGGTGTTCAGCAGCAGCAGGCATAGTGCCATGGTGGTGCTAGCACATGGTGGTACTGATTGCTCCCCCTTGTTCAGGTCTTCAAAGTCACTGCAGTTTGCAGGAGATGGAGCACATACTAGACACGGTAGAGATCCAGATGAATTGTCACTGCTCAAGGAAATCCCCTAAACTACATTTCTAGCAGCTTCTCCTCACCCATCTCACCCCCACCCCACATTAATTCCTTGCCTTTTTTGAGCATTTCTCACTGACTTGAGTGATGAGAGGAACTTACTGCTCTGAATGTCTAGTGTGCCCTCTTTATTTGGTTTACAGAACAAATAGGGATAGTGTGATGGAAGATGTGCTCTTGACAGCCTTCTTGAAATTGATATTTTGGCAGCACAGAGGTTGAGGAATCACTGAAATGTACTTTCTTTTTTTTTCCCATACTCCTGCTGCTGGCTCATACACAGCTCTGTGATTCCCACATCCAATTCTGCAAAACATCTGGGTATAGCAGCTTGTCTTTAAGGCAGACTTGAGAGTATAAATTATTTTACCTTTGGCTTGATGCATTTGCACGAGTTTGAAGGTGCAGTTACTCACCTTGTTTCAGGGAGGCTTTACTATGTCAAACATTGGTAATGAAATTTCCCCTATTGTTCCCATTTCAACTTGAAGTCCCTGCAGCCTGGTGGGCACCCCTAATCTGCATCCCCACCACCCCATTTTTTCCCTACAGGTCCTCTCTGACATGGCACTTGTGCGCTTTGTTAAGCAGGACAGGCTTTAGAGAGAATTTTTTAAAAAAGCACAAATCCAGTCTCAGTTCACTTACACTTCAGTTCAGACTGTGGCTGGAGGAGGATCTCTTCAGCTCTAGGTTTTCCTCACAGTATAAATCCCTGTGACTGGATCCCATAAAACAGTCTCATAAGCTCCCTAAGAATTTGTCGGGATGCCAGGTCTGGCGTGCCTAGCCCTCAAAAACGGGGTAGCTGAAAGCAGCAGAGTGAAAAGAAGCCACACACCTTAGCAAAAGCAAGGATTAAGGGGAGGGGGGCCAGGGAAGCCACTTTAAAAAAAACCCATCCTTTTTTTCCAGCCATTTGCAGATAAATTACCTCCATTCTTCTAATTAAAGAAAATGTGCAATTAGCTTAATCAGATCTGTGGGAAGAAAAGCAGTCGCTGAGTCTCAAAAGGCAGGTTCTGAGAAACTGCAGCCAACTTTTCCTGGGGCTGACTGGAGACACTACATCAGAAACAGCATGAGCCCTGCCAAAGACTTCTTCCTGTGAAAAATGATGTTTCAATTTAGGCTCCTGTATATTGTTTTCCTTAATCTCCTTCTCACTTGCTTACTCGCTTGATCTCTCTTGCTCTTTGACACTCTAAATAGAGGCATGAAGAGGTATTGCCTTGTACTGATAGGGGCAATGCATCCTAATTTCCCAATGAAACAAGATTGAGTTTATCATCTCAGTTCCCCATCTGCCTTCATGTTCTTTGTGATGGCACACATTCTTTGAATGGCACACAAGATTCAGAAGCACTGAGGGGCTAGAAATTAGGACTTTCCTTCAGGAAAGGAAAATCAGACTTGTGCAATGCAGAAAGGTCTTGAAACCCTTAGTGCTTGTGGGGGTGAAGGTCCTGAAAGGCTATTGGTAATCCTTGTGAGGAAACTGGGCTCAGAGATCAGTCCCTCCTCTCCAAAGACAAAGTGGGAAATTGTACAAACTGCAGGGCTGGTGCCCTTAACCGTTTGCCAGTAACCTCCTCTGGCTTAGTCCACAGGCATTCAAAGAATAAAAAACAGTGAAGGAAGAAATACACACGACATTGGAAGAAAAAAGTGGGTTTAAAGCATTATCTATTCAAGTAATTTTAAAGTCCAGTGTTCTTCCTAAAAGTGGGGAAAATCCCTTTTAGTCAGGCAGAGCAAAGAGTCAGCCCTACAACAATCTTGCCAAACCCACAAACTGAGCTGCAAATGGGGGCAAATGGGGACACAACTAATTATCAGAACAAATAGCCCTTATTCTGTCCATTCCTAACCATGCATTTCCAAAGGGTATTTTCAACTGACTTGTTTTTCAGTCATCTCTGCAGCCACACAGGCATTTTATATTTCTCTGAATGTTGCTCCTAAAAAGTGAGAGAGGGATACAAGGTCCATCCGTCCTTCCCCCCCAGCCCCTCCCACCCCTATTTACCTGCAGAGGCTGGTATTTGGCTCAGGCTCTGCTGCACTTTCAGTGCAAGAGATGAAGGCCACATCAGTGGCTATGGCTCCTATTTCATTCTCTTCTTCCAGAACTATTCCTCAGTGTCTGGCCAGTAATCACCACTTGTTCACAAGTGCTTGCTCCTCTTCATGCCCACCTGCAATTCAGCTTGTTAACATGCCTCACAAGACCTGGGCTGATATTTTATATGGGAGTTCTCCCTGTCACAGCAGTTGATAATGTCCTGGTTTTCCCAGTTCAGACATCCCTTTTCAGTCCTATGGGAGTGACATCAAGTCTTCAGAGAGTGACTGGGTTTTGTGGGGATCACAATTCCATCTTTATATTTGTATCTGCAGGTGCAGGTATGAACTGAAGATGTGCCTGATGAAGTGCCTGCATGACCTCCATGTGCTGCCAAACTCTGGTTGCTCATATGCAGACAGTAAATACCCCCAAACCCAGACTTTTTTCCTGATTCTCAGGGTATCTTTGTTTCTAAACCTTTTTGTCCCACGGGTTTTCAGTCTTTCTTATAGATATTTTATAGAAAAAAAAAATTATTTTGAAATGTTCTTGTGATCTTTGTTTTTTGAGATTTTTTTTCTTTAACAAATAAATGCTTGGTTTTTCAGCTATGGCTTGAGTTTTGCTTTTGTTTGTTTATTTACAATTTTCCACCTAGATAGAAGTGCAGTTCAAAAAACCAGAACTTTCTTTGCTCTTGTTTACTTGTTGACTCCTAATTTTTTTCCCTTGCTGGATAAGGGGAAAAAAATCAGGGTTAAAAATAAAGATGGGGCCCTAAAATATCTCCAAACTAACAATAGGAAACGGATGTGTTTAGTTTTTGGTTGGTTTCCAAAAATCTGAAGGAGGTAATACTTTATGTTAAAGATATTTATTAGCTCGGGTAATGAACACATTCAGATAAAAAGCCTGTTGCCTGAAGTGTGAGGCAACAAATAAGCTAAACCTTGACTATTCTACATCGTGTAACAAATGTTTTGGTGCAAAACTAGAACCTCTTGACCAGTCAGGAGGCAATAATATGCAAGTCTGTGTCACACAGGTCTGCATGCTGCGGAGCAGATGGATTCAGCTTTGCTTTCACCCCCAGGTTCACTTCAGGGAGTTATGGTGTTCATAGCAGGGGCTGCACCCAGTCGTGGCCACTGATTTTTAGCAGGCACCAGCCTGTGAGGTGGCTTGAGACAGCAGGGTTTTTGCCTGCATCCACGGGTCCCAGAGGACCCCCGGGTATTTGCCTGGTGTGACAGAGCCAGTGGGCTCCCTGCCAGCAGCTCCAAAATGTTGAGAGCTGGAGGCTGGCCCAAGTCTCTGAAAAACCCCATCACTAACATTTCTGACAAGATAAACTGCATTTTGAATGTGGAGATGACCTTGGTAATCAGAAATAAATCAGTAGGGTAATCAAAATTGATGGGTAAGTCAAATCTATAAAATTTATATACTGGAGCCCTATAGAATAGCTTGGAAATCCCCATAAGTAAGGTCCTGGCTGAAATTTTGGTCCCTTTGCTGCAGTAATTTAAACTTTTCTATTTACTTTGGCACTCCCCAGTTCAATGACTTGGCCTGATCAAAATGCTTTGATATGTCCAGCAAAAATAAAAAATATAAAAGTCCAAGGGTAGTATCTTGGTTTAGGACAACTGTGAACATGAAATTTAATCCCTGGCTTTGCAAGAGGGACTCTCTAGAATGTACTGGAGGGGAAAGCAATTAATACTGCATTAAAAAAAAAAAAAAAAAAAAAAAAAAAAAAGAATGGTCCTTCCTTTTTGCTTTGTCCTGTAATTTGGGCCAAAGCAAACAGTGCTTACGCCACTACTGATGTTCGAAGTTCATGTACTGCTGCTGATGTTACGTACATTAACACAGCAGTCACTGGAAAGGAAAAGCAAGTGTAATTTGCCCACAGCGTGGACAAAAGGGGAGTACAGAATGAAGCTGGTCCTTCCATTACTTTATTTTATTCCCTGCTGTTAATTGCTTTCTCAGTACACCCTTGCTTTTGTCCTTTTGGCACGCAGGCTACCGTCATACTACACAGCTACCAAAGCCGAAATTGCTCCAAGACTCATTATCCCTTAAACAATCTCAGCTCGGGAGCTGCTGCTCTGACACTCTTCTAAAATCTATTTACTGGCTACAGGGTAGCTAGTCCTGCTTCATATCAGTGCAGGGAAAGTAGAGTCAGGCCAACTCTCTGATCTACTTGAGCCTGATATGTGGCTTACTCTGCTTTTATATCAATCAAGAATTTGGCCTTGAGATCTCCACACTCTTGGTTTGACATAGTGTTTAAAAAAAAAAGAAAACACAAAAAAAACACCCTACTTCCAAATCTGTACCTCTCTTCTCTGCATTTCCTTCATCCTATCCAGACCATACTGCATACACTTCATGTCTGCAAAGTTAACCAAAGTCCTGGACCACATACAGGCCATTTGTTGCTTTCTATTACACTTGGTGCTTGAGTTTACATCTATCTGTCCTCTTAAAAACATTTTGGAGAGAAGCATCACTTTTTTGCAGCACTAGTAAATATTTTTCTACTAAATTGCTCTGAAGTAAAGTTTATTTTCACTAACAAGAAAAGATGCTCTTCATGAAGCCTGGCAGGGATTAGTTTATGTTTTTCATTGGCAAAATAGGCCTGAGAACTGTGTATTGAGATTTCAGTGCCTGCAGTTGTCATTTTGATGCCCAATATTTTTGGTTTTTTCTAAGGGGCTCTTCAATGCTTGAGTCATATCTTCAGTGCCATAACCCCACAATCTTCTTTCAAAAACACCACCATGGGTTCTGAGCAACGAATTTGACATTGCAACTCCTTCAGAAGTTCTGTGGTGGAGTTTCCATCTCAGTCTTCCTTGCTTGGGATAATATATTTGAACCTAATAAACAACATGGGACAGGCTTGTTATTTTCTGACTTGCAAGTCTGCTTGCAAAATTTTTAAGCCCTTAGAGATGTAAAGCTAACAGTGCTTAACTTGAGCATCTAACTAACAAACAATACCACCAGTACTAACCAGCCAGCAGAGAAGATAAACAGCCAGGTAATGAGGGGCAGAATTGGGAGAAAGATATCAGAAGAACGACAAACTGTATTTTTAGTATGTGTATTGAAGATGGAAGATTATTGACGATCAGTTCGGAACAGTCATGTAGGGGCCCATGTATGAAGTATCAAAGGAAAGGAACTCAGTTCATTGACAAGTGTGGAAGATGGAAGTTTACTGGCTAACAGAAGAGCCGGAAAACAGCTCAGGAATACATTAAGGGAGGTATGGAGGCACATCAGAGAAAAAAAGTCTGCTTCCACACCATGAATTGCCTCTATTTCCTGGTTTCCTAACTAGAAAATATCCCATGAAACAAGTTGTGCTAGTGGGGAATGACACAGCTGGGCCATATGAGCATGCAGCATCTCAGTCTGAGCCATCCAATCATCCTTCTCTGAGCATGAGGAAAGACTTTTTGGATGGCACTTTGGGGAGAGGACAACCTCAGCAGGAAGTCTAGCTTAGGGATCATGGATCAAGAAGACGGCAATGCTGCATCTGCTTACGCCGAAGGAGTGACAGGCTTTTGGGAAGTTGGATAGAAGAGCCAGAAGTACAAGACTTCTGCTACTCAGTGTGGAGGATCTGATGACGATAATGATGATGGATAATTATTATTGCAGGAGGACCCCTATGAAGGGGTCTTCTTGCACATAAACCAGGTATGGGTTCAGCTACTGGACATGCAAAGGTTTGGAATCATCTCAGCTTGCTGCCTTCAGGAAAAACCACTGCCTTCAAGCAACCAGTTAAAGGACTTTGCTTAGGATTTATCCATTTGTACTTTAACCATTTCAAATCATTGATTAAGTGTGACATTTCACCATCTTCTTATTGTTTCCTTCTCTATTATTACTCTTTACCATGCAGACTACATTCTGATGTCATATAATATTTTTCTGCACAGAAAAAATATCAAGGCATTTTAGTAAATTGATGGCTCAGGACTTCCAGTAAACCCATTCCTCACTGCAGTACCCACAACTACAAATGCAGCTTATTTGGAAATGGAGTGCACAGCAATGCACACATATTAAACAGTTCAAATTCTGGTCATGCTCAGACAGCAGTTACTGCCATAATTTTCTGGCTTTGCATTAATTCATTGAGCAGGAACCTTGGCTTGGTTGTAGCATTTTTTCTTGTCTGAAAGATGATCTGGTGAATAGAGGACAAACATTGGAGCTCCTCTGTTCTTTCCTCTTCCCTCTTACACATATATACACATTTATAGGTCTGTTATATATCGATGCCAAACACACATATGTACAGAACATATACACATAGAATACATATCTGTAGGCACACAAATGAATCCTCACACTCTTTTCATTCACAGGGCCAATGTGTGTGAAGACTTGAAGGGCCAGTTTGCTTCTCTGCCATACTCTTTTGTGTTTTCATTTCCAATAATCCAGCAGATGCCCCTAGATCATGTGAAGTGGAAATAGCTGCATCAGCTGCTTCTAGGAAAACAAAATAGGCTTTTGTGGCTATAATGTAATGTTTTCCTTGGAATACATGGTATTCCAGGCTCTCAAAGGAACATACTCTTTCTTGGAGTTCAGGTAAAGTATTATCTATCAAAAAATAAAATTATCAGCAGCAACAGCAAGGAAATTAGGCACACGCAAATAAATGCAGTCAGAAACCTGGCTCTTACCCAGAAGACAAATGATTTCTGCTTTTTTTAGGAGTTATGTACACTGACAGTGACACTGTCAGTTCACACATGGTAACACAGCTCCAACCCTAAGTGGCTTTCCAAACTACGGCACATCTTGAGGGTTTGGCTGCAGGTATGTTGTGCTGGAAGGATATCAGCCCAGCAAGAGTTGTGTGCAAGAGGCTGCACACAAAGCAAACCTCTTGTCCCCATGTGGGAAATGCCAGAGGACCTGGAGCGCAGGAAGAAGTGCCAGCCACATCTGTCCCCATGACATGATGGGCTTTACCATGCTAGAGCCAGCCCATGAGCACAGCACCATGTATGTTATAGCTGGTGCTTGCCTGAGACACTCTGGCAGCTTCTTTGCTGCCAGGTTACACTAGCTAGATGGAAAAGGCAAACTATTTGAATATTGTTCCAAGTGTGCCACGCAGGAGTACCTTATACCCCAAATTTGGGCTGAAAATAAATGAACCGGGGGGACACGATTTTCTTATCTCTAAAAGTCCAGGAATAGTCTAAAACTGTTCATGCTGTCACTGGGAATCACAGAAATCAGAGTTTTCTCATCACCTCATGTAGAAGTTTACACTGCTGTGATCAGGTGGAAACAAAAGTAAAACACCTGACAGAATTGTGAAATGGCTTCACCAGCTGTGAGGCAACTGAGGGGTAGTACCTGGTGGTGCTGGCCAAGGTAGAGCTGATCGCACATTTGTAAGAGCAATTGGAGAATGCAGAGAGCTGATTTTAAAGCCAGAAAATAAGAGGGGCTGTCACTACTCCAGCTTTCTAGGGGTGGCAAGAAGCCTTCATCGTTCTTGCCCACTGCTGCTCTGGGAGTCCATCTTTGGTATGACACAGAAATTATCCTAAAGGAAGAAGGAAAATCTGCCCAGAAAACTGTAGTGTTCCTGCATGAGAAGGCAAGGAAAGCTTGGAACAGTAAAATCTTTTTTGCTAATGACAGTTCTGAGAATTTAAAAAAAAAAAAAAAAAAAAGTAGAAAAAAACCAAGAACCCCTCCATGAAATACTGATTAGATGCCAGTTCACATAGCTCTCCTTGGCTACTATGTATTATTTTCTGTGTATTATTTATTTCTTTTAAAGACTAATAGATCCTATTCTTGACAGGCACAAAGCCAGGAAGTGGGATCTTATCCAGTATTTTCATTTTTTAGGACACAAGAGGCAATGATTGTATCAGAATATTATTTGTCTGCCCAAATCACACTCACTGTGTGAACCTCTGCAGAGGATTTCCATTCTCGGGAAAAACTGTTTTGTCAGACAAGAGGGCAAAAGAAACTCTCCTCATTTTGGCTAAGCCAGCTCGGTTAGGACAGAATCTCTTTTCCTGGGCTATAATCTCCAGAGCTAACCTTCCAACTTTCACTTACAGTTTTTTACCCAAAAACTCCTACCCACAGAAAGGATTGGACCTAGGATATATGAAATAGCTGAGTGCTGGAACAGCTGAGTTATGTATGAGGTGGTTGACACGGTAAGGTGAGAATCAAGAGAAGGCTGATGGAGCAGAAGTGTGGTTGAGTACATCTGATTTTCCCTCACCACATGGGAAGCATGGCTTTCACCGAATGGACTTTCAAGCAAACAAATGTCAATTTGTATGTAAAGAAGATCTGACACTCTTAAATATGGAGGTGTTTCAAGAAATGTGGGGAAGATCTGCTGGGCAGATTGGGTTCAAAGCTTCCATCCCAGTCATCCTGTAAAGCCCTAGGGACTTTCAGACCAGTAAGAGAAGCCGACAGAGATCTTCATGTTCCCAGCTTTGTCTTCTGGATAACTTTAAAGCAGAGGCAGTCCCAGAAGGCAGGCACTATCCTTAGCCTTGCGCTTATCTGTTTGTGCACATTTTCTCCAGCGCTTAGCGTTACCAGAACCTGACTCATAAGACTGGCTTTGCTTTTTTATGAAGCTACCAAAGGGTCCTGGCACTAGCATGTGTGTGAGTGTCCTGATAAGGGTATGACAGCGAGTGGGAGGCCAGAAGTGGGTAATGCCACTGGTATGTTGAGTGGGGAATTAGTCTGCATGTATGGAATGACATCTTCTTACAAAACCTCTCCGAGACAGAGGCCGAGGAGAAAAAGTAGCAATGACAGTTCAGGATTCAGTCCACCCTCCCAAAACTTTCCATCCTTATGAATGGAGCCATTCACTGGATTCTGCTTCTCATTTTGCTTCTTCATCTTAAAACAGAGAACTTCCTCTCAGAGGAATAACTTCTGTCGTAGCACAGTCCCAGTGATGTCAGTGGAGTTACATCAAGGCTGATGTTGATCCTCATGTCTCATTGCCAGAAGGTTTTCTGGAGTTAGACCCTGAGTAACACATCTCTGGGAAGCACTTGCATTGCTTTGGTCTCAGACTGCTTCCTCTGAGAGCACAGAAAAAGGATTGAAAAATAATGAGATGAACCCACGAAAATGTTGCAGTTGTTTCTGCACAGAAGACTTTAAAATGGAAACACATTTTATGGAATTTTTCACACACATCCTCCCTCTCCCTCAAATTTCAATGTTCCCTTTTCTTCTCTTCTCCCTGATTTTGACATATTTCCACTGAGTGAAATGAAACGACAAATAGCCAGGGGCTTGCTCTGACATTTTCTTCCCCACCCCATCGTTCTGTCCACCCAGGCTCTTCTCAGTTTTATTTTTTTAATTTTTTAATTTTTTAATTGTACGGAATGGGAATGGGAACTGTAGGCTGTGTATACTCATTTGTTGTAATCCACCCATTCTGCTGTTCTGCTGCTCCTTGCCACCTTTCTTATCATTCTTTCAGCAATTTTTGGACCATCTGAAGCTGAAAAAAAAAAAAATCCCTTGCCTGCAGATTCACTCTAAATTGACAGGGAGGGGAAAATCTGGCCCCAACATCTGACATCAAGAGCTTTATGGACTAGTCCTGCCTAATTTTAAGGGATTTTATATAGCAGAATTGGAAAGAACTGAGAGACACTTAAAGCAAATGTTCTGAAATACCAAGAATAACAAAGCACAGGCTTAATGAGTTCCAAAGTGTATGTCTGCTGTGAGTAATGGTGCTTAATCCTGCTGCAAAATAATTCCTTTATATGTTCTTCTGGTTTTTAAAAAATGCATCACTGCTGCACTGGGGTCATAAAAATTACGAATATGTTTTCCCATGGCATGAAGCCATAGCATACTGTAAGGCATTGTGCTGGGCCATTATACACAGCCTGTAATCAGAAACAAATGTATTAAGTGAGATGATGTGATGTTACATGAGAAAAGTGAAAATAGAGCAGGGAAGTGTGATAGACAGTGACTTGGACCACAACATCAGCTCTGAACAGCCCTTTTCTCTTCAGAAATCAGAGCCTATGCCAAAAGAAGCTGTTTCTAGATACTGGTCTAGAAAAAAAGAGACATACTTCTTGCAAGAGGGGGGAAATAAAGCTTGTCTGAGAGCTGGGGTAGGCAAAAAAATATACTGAATTTCCTGTTCAGAAAGAGAAATACTGCCATGCGGCTGAGGATGGCTCTCTGTGCTTCAGCACAGGCTTGGTAGCGGTCTCAGAAAAGCAAAGAAGCCCCCCCCCCCTCCAATCTTCCACATTGCAAGTTTCTTGCAGAGGTCCAAGTGTTGTCTGTGACATGGTGAGATCTACTGCTGAAGAAAGTGCTCTCATTCCTTTGGAGTTTATATTTCTGAGACTTTGCAGCAGTATCGGCTTAAAAATTAAACTTGACTCACATTAGGAGAAATAGAGCAACTCATTTGTCTCTTTGCTAATGTTTATTTCCTAAAAAAAAAAAATCTGTTTGTGACAGCTGCTTTCCTTTTCAGGAGTATACCACAACTCTTTGGCATCAAAGCTGGATTTTAATTTACTGATTTAACTTTGCAGAGCACAGAGCAAAAGGTCAAGTAAAATGAGACTCCTTTAGAAAAATTACAATTGCTGTTAAGAAGTCTATGGGTCATTTGAATGCTCTGACAGTCCATTTCCAAGCCTCTTAGAATGGGCCCTTCAAAACTCCTGAGGCTCAGCCAATCCTGCCCTTTGGGAGATGTGAAGACTGGGCCATAACTGCAATGTACCTGTGGGAGCAGTCTTCAAAGCAAGTTATGCTATTTCCCAGGTGTGTTGAGAACAATGGTCTCTAAAATGAGAGATGTACCCAGAATGACCTCTCTTCTATGCACTGATATTTTGCTTTGCTAGCTCTCCATGAGCTGGGATCCCCAACACACAACACACAACACACAAGGGTTTTCATCTGATTCAGGCAAATGTTTCATTAGCCACAGATGCCCTGCAAGCCAACCTAAATGAGGTTAAAACATAGCATTGGAACAGGCTACCCAGAGAAGTGGTGGAGTCACCATCCCCAGAACTATTTATAAGTCATGTAGAAGTGGTGCTTGGGGGCATGGTTTAATGGTGGGCTTGGAATTGCTGGGTTAACAGCTGGACTTGATGATTTTAGAGGTGTTCTCCAACCTAAACAATTCTGTGATTCTATTGTACTGGGAGGACAGGAGTTCATAAATTGTCTAGAAAGCAGATTGCTTGATAGTACTGTTTTCTGCATTCTCTTTTTCCTTAGAACTACCTGGTTTTATCAACAGAGTAGAGCACAATAAAGAGTACCAAAGAACCTGGATAAATAAATCCTGTCTCATTATTTACAAACCATCTCAGGAATTGTCTCAGCAGAAATCTTAGACAAGGTGTGGATTCACTGAAATCTACAAGGCAAGTGGTTGCTGCTTCTATGTCTTCTACAGGAAACAACTGCTCCGCAACAGAGAATTTGCAAATAATTGATAAAATCAAGACAATTAAACCTTGGTCATTGTAAAGCAGGGGTTTTCCTTCCCAATATCTGGATCTTAGATTAGAAATTAATATCTTTGCAATGAAAGAGAAGTTTCTCAATATTTGTTCCTACAGACTGTGCAATTCAAACGTGTATTTATGAACCACAACAGTGAGCCAGGTAGCTGTGTTGCAAATGCTTATGTGGCAGCATTTGCTTCTTTTCTATCCCTGTTTCTCCTTTATGAAACAGTAGGGCTACTTTAGTCCATAAACAGACACTGTTAGGGATTTGCCATAAAAGAAATCTGAAGGACACTCTTTGTTATTTCCAGTTAACTTCCCCTTTACGTGAACAAATCCCCTTAGTGGATGACCCCTCCGTGCACATAAAGCTCTTGAGACTCCCCAACACAGGAGACAAACCATATACATTGTGTTTTATTACTTTAATGAAATGATTGATTTATTGGTCCCAAATTCCTCAAAAACATTTGGTTTTATCCACTGGATTCCTATCAGAGAGCTCCCAACATCAGTCAAAATCACAGCAGTCATTCGCTACAGCGAAACGCAACTGAAAGGCCCTCCCAGTGCTCCCTGTTATTGGGGAGCCTTCCTCTGCCCTCCAAGCATGTCCCCTGCCTGGGCACTGATATCCCCTTCATCCTACAGTTGTTTGCTTCCCAGAATAGCTAGATTTGAGAACGAGAGCCTTCCTAATGGAGCTCGAGTGCATTTGTGGCACAATAGGTCATTTCTGGCTCACTTGCTTTCTTTTCAGCTCATGGGACAAAAAGGGACATGCTTACACCATTTGCTTACATTGGTAGGTAAAGAAAACCTTAAATGTCACATGAGTCACTTGCACTCAATTAATTTCTGCTTGTGATATTTATTCACGTTTAAGATATGACTTTTATTCTATATGTGACCTTCAGCAATGGAACTGATAACAAGAACATTACTTTGGAAAAGTGAAAAGTTAAACATTAACCAGAAAAATAGTTCTAAGATAAACATTTTGAATGTTTTTTCCTTCATATTTGGAAGTAACCTGTCACTTCCCCTCTTAGCACCCTCCCTCCCCCTCATGTTACTGTTGTGCTGCTGTTCCTGATACTTGGTAGATGCAGTAAGCACTGTACCACCATGGGTCTTTGAGCTGGCTGCAAGCTCTTTCTTGACTAGCTTTTCATTAGCAATTTCTAGGCCTTCTCATCTCCCAAGAAGCGCACTACAGAGAAGCCCATCAGCTCTGTGCTCCTTCCTCTACGCCTTGTTGCACATGGGATGTTGAGAAAAAGAAAAAAATAATGGATGAAGAGGGGAACAGGCTGAGAGGTTACCCAAATTTCAAAAATACCATAGGAGTTTGAAGTGCTGATTTTAGCAGATGTCTTTTTCCTCCATGACCCACAAACTTAACTCAGGAACAATTAACAAGTTGAAATTCATGCTACAGCATTATAGAGGAGGGTGTTGTGCAGCTCTGGTAGTTCAAAAGTCTTCATATCAGTTAAGAAATGAGTAAAAATTGAAAAACAGTCTTTGTTTTCAAAGCTGAGTTCCTATTTTACCTGTGAATCAATTATCTTTATATGGAGACACGCTTGTGAGCTGCAACTCTGCTCTGAAATTACTCCAGCTTTTCTGCTTTAAGACTGTTGCCAGCCTTAGTCACAACCACATCAATTGTTAGAAAAAATCTGTAAATCAATAATATTACTTCTGCTTCCACCCATTTTTGGAAGTCCAGGACACGGGACATGCATATATTTTACTCAGTAAAATAGCCTAATTGCCTGTTGTTTGGTTAATTTGGGTAGCAAAAATAAACCATCAAAAGTAAAGATGAATGAAACAGCTAAGATAAAACCAAGGCCAAACAAACATTGACAACAACAAACTAGGTGTCTGGAAAAGGGTAACTCCTGCTCTGGGAGACATTCTGGGTGGTCGAGGCTCTGTCTCAGCCCATAGCAAGACATGGGTCCCAGGGCATGGGGCTGCTGGACTGCAGGACAGCTGAGGCAATCACCAGCCGCCTTTCCTGCTGCCTCCCCTCTGCCCTTCTTGCTCAGCTTATGCCCCCCACCATGTCTTGGGTTTGTTCAATCTGCCTTTCTTGGTTCAAATGTTGGTCTACTGACAATATTTTGATCCACCCAGAAAAAAAAAAAAAAAAAAAAAAAAAAAAAAAAAAAAAAAACAGCAAAACCTATAACAAACTGTCAGGAAATCCCACTCCCTTTATTGATCTTTATACAATGGATTGGTAAAACCCTGCTACTTGTCCATATATCTCACTCTCTGTTCAGTCCCTCAAGACTTGTAGACAAAGTGGTGTCTTGGTCCAAAGAATGACACCAGGTTAGACTAAGCTGTATCTATAAGGATTTCCTTTCATTAGTTCTTATTTTGCCATATGTCAGTATTTCATTAAATGTCCTCTTATCCTTTGCCACGGAACAAGGTGAATAGAAACCTTCTGGTCTTCTTCTTTGGGACCATTTATAGATTTTGTCATGTCTCCCCTTATTTATGTGTCCCACAATGTAATCTATGCTGGGATACAGGCTGTTCCACCAGTGTTGCTGATGCAGCCACTGCCAGAGAGCACCAGAAGCCTCCCATCATAATTCCTTTGTGCAAGATTTGCAGCCAGGGTCACAGACCCATAAGGCAGGCTTGGCTTAAGGCAACTGGGGCCTGAGCCTACCACAGTGAGCCTTCTCCCAGCCCTCCCAGTCTGGCTCACGCCCTTCCCCCACTTTCATTCCCCTCACTCAGCTCCCCATGGAACCCTTCTTCCCCAGACAGATGATCCCTTCCTGTCGCCTCCCTGGGATGGACTTCTTCATTTTTCCTTAGCCAGCTCCCCTGGACAGACTCTTGGTTTCTCACTGACTTGTGCTGTTGAGGTTTCTTGGCCTGGGTCCCAGGGTTCCTGCCTTAATCCATTGCTTCAAAGAGATTTGGATAAGTCTGGATAAGCTTCCAAGCCTCTGGATGCTTATTCAAAGTGCAATGCTGGGGGAAAGGGGGAGCATCCCTGAAGGAAGCCAGAGACCATCTACATACAGTCAAACAACTATTTTTTTTTTTTTTTTTTTCCTGAATCAGAGATACCTCCCCAAATCTCTCAGCACCTGTGTGTCAAAATCTGCATTTACACTAGTGGAAAACTATACCCTGGCCTCTGCATCTTGAAAGAAAATGCCTGGACATTTAGGCACACACATGGGCCAGCATCTCATCAGGGTGTCTGTTGCAGTATTAAAAGCTGGGATTCCTTCTTTCAGGAGAGCTTGGGCATGTTTACATACCACTGGGTATTTTAGGGGTGACTCACTACAGAAGTCCCATTTGAAAACAAGAAAGAACAGAGTTTTGAAATAAAGTGCACTGAAAGGGTATGAACACAGCAACAGATCACCAAAAAATGTGAGGCTGGATTCGCCAGCCCACAGGAGTCCTGCTGGGCTGCAGTATGGGGGGAATGGTCCTGACTGAGCACAGGAGAAAGGGTGAAGCAGTTGTAGGAGCTGGGCCCAAAAGGAAATCTCTTCTATACTATCTGTCCTCTTCCTTACTTCTGATGTTGTGGATGGACTGAGAAAGTGCCATTTGGAGCTATTTCTGCATGTGTTTTGCATGGCTATGGTCCTGGTTTGAAGTCACTGGCACCTGCCATGAAGCTAGGCATGTTCCCCCAAATTAGAATCAGATTTTAGCCTCTCTAGAATCAAAACCAGCATTTGCTCCAACCAAAATTGCACCAGTCCTTCCCATTAGCCCCTCAGCATTCAAGATACATTCATTCATAGTTTAGTTTCCTGCTCCAAACATGTTTGCTTTGGGAAAACTGATCTTTATTTTCCATCTAAATGAAGCCCAGTTGTGTCATGTCCACCAAAAGAACAATCTGGCTTAAAGCAGCTTTAAGAAAACCACTATCTGATGTCCATAAATCTCTGTCTATGCCATAACCGCTTTAAGTCAGGAAGCAGTGGGTGTGCTCAAAACAACACATAAAGATAAAAGATTTCTAGTTCCAAGAACGTGGATGTATTTTGGAAGAAAACACAGGGGGCATTCTGTGCAGGAAGAGATGAAAACATGCATCAGGCTGTGGAGCCTGCCATGCCACAGCTCACACACTCCGGCTCTCCGGGGAAGCCACATCTTCAGATGGAAAGACGGAGGCACTGGAGGCTCCTGTCCTTTGGCACACACACAGAGGGAATGGCTGCTGCTTTATTCACTTCTTTGTCTTGCAGCAGAGCAGCCTGTATTCCTCTGTTCTCTAGGAACCGAAAGAACACATCAGAGAACAGATCCCAGCCCCTTCTCTTTTCCAAGGACGGATGTTGAACAGTTCCTGGAGGTGGAAGAGGATTTGGCCATCTGGCTATGTTGCACTCCTGGACTCCCATGGGGATCTACCCTCATCCCCTCCTGAGCGGAAAGGGTGTTGCCACAACAAAACCCTTATAAGCTGGTCACACTTTGACCCTGTAACAACCCTAAAAAAGCCATTACAACAGGTGATGCTGGAATAATTCCATCAAGGTCAAGGATATTTCTATCCATTGCCCAGCATGTGTAAGTTGGAAGGGAAGAGAGGTCATTGCTCTCTGTTAAATGTATACCTGGTTATCAACCTACTTCTACATCTTACTGTTAGTTTTTCTTTTATTTACAGTGCAGAAAAAAAAATTAAAACACAGACACAAAAAAAAAAAAAGAAGAAAACAAAACAAGACCAAAATAATAATAATAATAGTAATAATAATAATAATAATAATAATAATAATCCAACGAAACTCAAACAAATAAAAAGAAGTATACATCCACTGGAGCAGTCTTCTTTTCCAAGAGATATCATGAGGTACTGCACTTACAGGAAAGAGAATCAATCCTCTGACTGGCTCCTTGATTAAAAGTCATTACTTTTTTCAAGCCATAATGATGTGCAGGGCAGCAAGTAACCAGTTTAGACAGTATTTTCACTCAGAATGGTAGGCATATCACCTCCATCTTTTACTATCCGTGCTACTTACACAGCTTCTTTCATGCTGGAGTATCCTAAAACTAGTCATATTGTAAAGTGCTTGCAAACTGAGTTCTACAGCCCATGTATTTTGTCTGCCATTGGCCTTCCTCAGACAATTTATTGTTGTTCTTCATCATTCTTTGGGAGGGAAGCAGAAGGCACATGGAGGGCTGCAGCTCTCCTGTCACCCCTTGCCAGAAGGGAAAAGGCAATGGCAGAGGGCCCCAACAAAGAACATTGATTTAGCTTGGAGAGTGTGCGTCCCATGCTGTGCCACTGAGAGGTTGCACAGTGTTAGCAGGCTGTGGTGGCAGACTGCTTTGGGGAAATAGATGTTCCAGCAATGTTCCCAGGTCACCCCTTAGGATACAGCTATGATTATGCACAGACTCTGCCTTTCAAAATGTGGATGGGAATGGTGATGCTTACGAGAAACCAGTGGAAATTCTGCCCTCAGTAAATACATTTTTAAAAAATTAATTATCAGAAAAGCGGTGTTTTTGTGTGATCTTTGTACATACTTGTTGTCTCTAACACAGGTTATAAAGGCTTTGGGCAGGAGCCTTCTCTGCTTGCTCTCTCCAGCTCCATGTCCAGATATGCCTGTGAAACCAACTGCATAAAACCATAATGGATTCTGACAGGCTGGTCCAAGAGCATCATGCTCAGTACCTAGCATCTCTGGGGGAAAACTGAAAAGCAAAAAGGTCTTTCTGGGCACAGCACCTGCTCTCTGGCCTCCCTAAAGTTACCCATTCCTTGCTGCTACGCAATTGCCTTTCCAAAGCCAGAGAAAATAAGTTATGCATTTAGGGACACTTATGCAACCTAAACAATCCAGCATAATTCTAGTGAGTGCAGCCATGGTAGTGACTGCTGCCAGGTGTCCTGCCAGAGTAATTAACAAACACAAGAGAGCAGAGCTCATGGAAGCAAGGGCAGGCAGTATGTTAAAGACACAGAAATCAGCCAGACTAAGCCTGGCTCTTCCCTAAGAGCAAGAGCAAAGCTCTGTCCCCCCGGAGCCTTCTAAAGCTGAAGCTTACAATAATAATGAAATCTCTATGGGCCCAAATGAGCCTCCCACACACATCTCGGGTAGGAGCTTACCACACAAGGAGTCCTGCTGAAATTAATGGGCTGTGTGTGGATTACAAGATGCTATTTGGAATAACTGAGGGTGATCTCGCAGACATTTTCCCATTGTTTTTCCCATTGTCCATTCAGGATACCTGGCTTTTAGTTTAACTGTGTCCCTTCATGAAGGAAATGAAACACAAGGAAGGAGAGAGAAGAAAACATATTTTTGTGGAGAAGCATGGTGTAATGGCTGAAGCAGAAGACTTGGTGTCCAGCCTTGGCCCTCCCATTGACTCCTTCTTTTATCTTGATGCAGTTATCCTTTCTCAGATCTGCCATCCCTCTGCAAAGCAGAGCCTGTCAGTCGGGCATCTGGTGTGATTTGATGTCGCAATGGTGACATGGGGCTTGAGAGTATCTCCCAGGATCCCACTGCCCATCCATCGCTCCTTGCGGGTGCAGTCCCTGAAATGGGTGATGTGGCTGTAGCTGCGAAGGAGGCAACAGCAGTGGCCTTTTCCTGTTTGCTTTATTCCCAGGGGTTATTTCTGGGCGGGAGGGAGGCTGCACTGTGATGTCAGTGTGTAAACAGGGAGGTGAGTGTCGTCAGGGCTCGGGGGGTGGAGATGAAGGCACGTCTGGTTCCCCGCAGAGGAGGGGGGACGGGGAGGGCAGGAAAAAAAATCAGCTCAGATAAAGAAACATAAGGGAAATGGCACTGGAGCCACGGAGGAGGCGGTGGAGGGGGGAAAAGGCTGCCGTCCCCATGTAAATCGTTTGGGAAAACAGTGCACCGCCCTCCGTTAATTCCCCTGATTAAAACCGCATTAGTTTGTAGGTGTCAGGGACAGGCAGCTGTTTTCAAGGAAGCCCTGGCTCCACCAGGTCCTTCCTCGCCGGGCAGCGGCGGCTCTATCTGGAGGTAAATATCAGCGAGGCGCGGAGCTCGCCGGCGCTTGTCCTCCTCCTGACAGGCCCTGGCCAATGTCCTGCTGCTGAGGGTCGTGGTAATTTACGTCCCTTCTGTGTACATTAACTTATCTGCAGCAGAGCTGGCGGGGCTCTTTCAGCCAGGCTGTCTCCTCCGCAGGCTGGGAGACTTTTCCTGCCTGTGGGACCCGAAGCGGGGACCGGCTGCGCGTCCCTGCCAAGTTCCTGCACCGGACCAACAACAACAAGAGCGCCGCGGAGCCGGCGGCGCTCGCCCCGACCCGCCGGCATCGCCCGAGCCCCGCGGGGGACACTCGTGTCCTGCGGCCCCGGGAGCCCGGCGACAGGGCAGCCAGGCGGCCGCCGAAATCCAGGCACTTGCCTGTAAGCCCCCTCCTCCGCCCCGACTGTCCTCCCTGGGTCTTATTCTGCTGTTGCTGCAACAGCTGAAATAGTTATTTATTATTTGCGGCTCCCACGGGGCTCCTTTCCCACCCCTCCTCCCCTGCCTCCGTGGAAGTAAGCAAGCAGCCTTCTCATGCAGGAGGCAGATATTTCTCGCTGGGCTGCAAATTTTGGTGGCCTCTCTGGGGTGACTATATCCTTGTGCTTTGCCCGGGAAGGATGTTAACACGCAGGTACGCTGCTATCAGCAGCAAGATCACTCTGCCTGAGGAGAGAGTGAGGCATGAAGGCACTATCTCAGTTTTCCTCTGGGCATAGTTTTTTTTCCCATACAGCAGGGCATTCCCTCACATCCATGTAGTTAGTTCTGTATCATCCCAATGTGCACAACTGAACACATTTAATCATCCAGCAGCTCCAAGGAGGTCTCCCTGATTTGGAAGTTTTGGGGGCCATTGCATTCACTCACTTTTTGTGTGATTATTCTCTTGTGGATCACTAAGGTCTTATTGGAAACCATAAAGGATGAAGCTAATTCTGCCTGTCTTTGACTAGGTTAGGCAAGGTTGTCCATTATCATTATGGAACTCACAAAAATAATGAGAGCAGAAAATAGCAGTGGCGAAGACCACATTGTCCAGCAGCCTGAACCCACACCAGTTCACCCAGAAAGAGTTGATCTGCCAACCTAATTGCTAGTAGGAAAAAGGGGCAAAAAAGTGTTGATATTTTTAACATATCAGAAAATGTGCCCCTTGCACAGTCTTTCAGGATCTCCTGAATGACCCCCATCAGGTGGCTTGCTTTAGTAGATGCAAAGGGCCACTGTTGTATCAGGCTGTATCAGAAAGCCACCTATACTCTTTCAAAGTGCCACAATAATGTGAACAAGCACAAATTACCTTTCTTCATCACAGGGTCTGAAAATTGTGTCTAATTAGGAGCTATTGGCTTGATCCTCCCACTATGTGCTTTACATGTACATCTCAGCCTAGTGATGCCTGGGTGTAGCTGGTAGGTACAAAAATGAGTGTGTGGAAGATGATGGGTAACAATGTTACATTCTCAAAGCCCTTGGTGAGGATTAAGCTACTCAAAATAACAGAATAATTGAAAAAAAAAAAAAAACCACAAACTTATCAGGATTATGGCTACAGGCTGTATATCCTTTTTCTAGCTCTCCTCAGAAGCTGCACGTCACCCATTAGCAAGGGTGAAGCTGTGATGAGATGAACAACCTCAAATCAAGGGACAGGACCCACAACAGTACTGTGAAATACAAGACCTGAATTTACTGCTAAATGGTCAAATGCCGTGATTCTAAGGCCCTTGTTGGGAGACATTGAAAAGGTGCCTTGTGGCTTAGCTGGTGGCTAAGAATCCACTGAGTTTTTAGGTATATCTATAGCCCAAAGTTAGGCACCTAGAGCATCTGTATGAGGCATGTAGACTGTTAAGTATTTCAGTTCTGGCTACCTCCCCCAGTCAGGAAAAAGACCCAGGAGAGGACTTTGATTTAAGCTCTGCACATTTAGAGCTTAAGCCATGGTTTAAAAGGGAAGACTCTAAATTCATCTAAAAGAAGAGGGCCATTTTCTAAAGACAGTCCTTTTTTAGATAGCTTTAGGGCAGTGACAGCAGCAGTAGAATCATGTTTGGAGTTATCACTCTGGATATTTAGGCATTTTTATGCTGAAGATTTCTTGTAGCAAGTACTAGACCCTGGTTCTGCTTCCTTAGGCCAGCTCCATAACCACTGGACAGGTACCCCTTTTTTCTCCTCACCTCTATACAGTGAAAGTAGCTAAATTTTCCTCCTAAGTTAGGTACATCACTGGTTATAAAAATAAAAATATCAAAATATTCCTAAGACTTGATGTGATGTTTGTGAAGTTCACTGTGATAAAGATTGTGCTGTTTGCACCATTTTGACTGAAAGCTCACTAATATTTTAAAAATTCAGGCTTTGATTATAGATTTTTTTAAAATATGGCTCAGTCAAAACTGAGGTGAAGCTTCCACAGGATTTTCTACATTTTGTTCTAAAGGTCATAACAAGAGAATAGGCTTTTCTGTGGAAAAGCTGACAGATTTTTTCCATGTGTAGGACTCTCTTTGTCAGAGTTTTCTGCTGAAATGACACAAACACTTGAATCATGAAGCACATCCCTTCCTTCAAGCACTTCCAAGTCATCATTTGCCTGTGTACATTACTGTGTTAAATCTGGCCTTATGAGTTTTACAGATGGACAGGAACAAGGAGTGGAGGATGATGGACACCCAGGGCCAGAACAGAAATAGAAGGAAATGACCAGCTTGGAGTCTAAGCAGAAATGGATGTGTGTTTCTTTCTGGAAACCACTAGAATACATCAAAGAACAGATTTAATCACGTACAATTGAGTGGTGTCTCTTGAGTGCTCCTCTCCTGAAACTCTAGAAAAAAATTCAAAACAGCCTTTTTTCTTTTTTTCCTGATGAGCATCACACAGTCCTTTTGCCAGTCTTTCTTAAGACAAAAATCACTGCCAAGCCATAGGTCCAACGTTATGCATATGACATAACTTTACAGCCACTTGATGCAAATAATTTTTGCATCAAGTGGCTGCATTTTAAGGAAGAGGAACAGAGAAGAGCTAACAACTTTGCCTGTTTGAAATAGATGTTTCCATGTATTTAAGTTTTACAATGAGCCTTAGAAGAAGAGCAACTAGGGTTAGTTAGAAATATATAGAAATGTATATATCTAGATATCTCTCTGTTCAAGATAAACATTACCGCAAGTATGCAGTGCCAGCACTGCCTATTCTTCCAGCTAAATCAAAACTCCTGTTAGATTCTGGTTTTAGTTCTTACAGCTATGCCTCCCAGAATCATGTGATTTTATGATAATCTCAGATTTTCCATCTTCATGTTTGCAGTGGAAATCATGAATATATGTTCCTGTGGGCTGCTGCATCAGGATGCAGGGAACAGGCCCATTCTAACAAGAATTAAAAATATCCTGATGCTTAAGAAAATGTCACAAATTAGGTTAGAAATATGATGCTTAGCACCATTTTCTGTTAAATCATGAGTGTCCATTAAAGTTCTTCTCCTGCCTACAGGCAGCAGCAAGGGAATAAACTGAGCATCCCACACTTTCCCTTCTCATCCTGTCTATGATGCTGGGAGTCACGAATATCCCTTGATCAAGTCACACACAGGATGAGATACCAATGGACTGATTCTTACCCTTTGATTCCTTGTTTTCATTTTACTATAAAAGACCCTTATCTTTGTGAAGCAAGAGCGGGATTTCTTCCATTGGCACACACACAGAGCAGAGACCTCTGTGGCTCTGACAGGGTCTCGCAAGCTTTTCCCACCTGTCAATCTTGACCCAGATGTATTTGCACAGACCTGTTGATTTTGCACACAGTACCAGTTGAAATTTGAAACTTTCCAAAAATCATACAAAGAAAAGAACATTTCTGTCTGTAGTACTTTTATGGCAAGTTTCACAAACCCTTCCAACAGTGTTTGGAAACACTGTAGTTGAAACACTGGCAGCTGTGGTTTTTTGTCCTTTTCTTTTCTCTCTCTCTTTCTTCTAGTGACATTGCCAAGCTGTGTTCTAATCTGGTGGGCACTGGGAAAATGAAACAAAAAATAGTATGAAGGGCTTATGGTAAGCTTGAGTCTTTCTGAGTCAAGGACGTGTGCTGTGAAGCAGTCAGGAATCCAAGAGCTCTCTCCCAGTGCATGCTCTTTGCCATTGAGGGGGCTATGTCATTTCTTTGAAGCAGGCTCTATTTTGATGGGCAAGACACCAGAGGATGATGTAAACCTCTACGGATGATTACTTGGGTCCTGTGTCCATCTTAGTCTGAAAAAAAAAGCCTTGAGAAATCTTTGGAGCTGCTGCTCTTTTGTCTGTCAGTGGTGAAAACAAGGGAGATGTTACAGAGCAACTGAGTCACATGACAGGCACTTTGCTATGAAAAAGTTCCCTGTGATGTTTGCTTGCCCTCAGTACAGCTGGTTCTCCATTTTCGATGTGGAGGTCTTCAGATAGAAGTGCCAGCTTGGAGGACACTGTGCCAGATCTCGACCACATCATGTGCAGTTTGTCTTGATCTGACACTGTGAGTTCAGGGCTCTCCCCAGCAAGCTGGTGGTCCTCAGGGCTGTCACCCACATGGAGCTGGCTGGCCAGGCCTCTGGCTGGGCTTTGCAGCTGCTAAGGCACATTTGTGAATGACAGTGATGCTACGTGTTTTCCCTCAGCTTCTCGGGCAGCTGGATCCACATGAGCACAGAAACCAGTGAGGGTCTCCAGTAACCCTCTGCACAGGGCCCATTGCAATGGTCTGAAGATTTTGACAGTCACTTAGTGAGCCTCTTGGTGCTCTTTTCCTTTTGATAATGACAAAAAGAAAGATAGATAAATTGAAACGTTGCTGAGATTCGTCATGTGTCATAAACCTCTAATCTTAATCTCTGTCTTTTCAACCAATAAGCCTTGATTCCTCATATTCCTCCTACGCCTGCCCACCATTCCCATTCCCAGAACAAAGCCCCCAAATTCCCATCAGTCTTGTGGCAGAGTACCAAGATCAAACTAATAATATGAGAATTTTTCCACTTTCCCAAAGTTGTTCACAATGTAACAATAGCTGTACATAAAAAAACAAAGTCATACTCATGCTAAAATATTGGCGTTAAGGTTTATTTATCCTATTTAATTCTGTACACACTCCAATATTACATTTGTTATGGAAGTATCTGAGCCTCTTGCAGTGATGCATTCAGGAATGTCTCCCTCTTCCTACAGCAGAAAATGTAGAGGGAAAGGTAATATAGAAATAGACACAAAGACAGATGCAATACAGAAAGTGTCACTGGTACCAACAGTGGAGAGCTGTAAGATCAGCTTTTGGAGAGGTCATTTAATTCCCTGCCACTGGTCAAGACCTGAAAAGTCCCTGCTTTCTGTACAGTTTTCCCTTTTTTATCAGGGTCCTGTTAAAGGATCTTTGACCACAACTTTTGTCCCAAAGCTTAACTGACTTTTTAGGCTCCCCACTCAGGCCAAGAGGACATAAAGATAGTTCATAAAACCATGAACTTGATTCAAATTCTGATTGGACACCATTAAAAGGAGTAGAGGACAAATATGACAAATCTGGAATAGCCTCAGCTGTTGAGAAAATGCAGGACCAGTTTCTGCACACGTTGATTCACTGAAGGCTTTCTGCCTTGCTGTAGCCTGGCCAGGAAGTGGCACAGGCATGAATAACTGGAGCCAGACCAATGACTGTCAGAGTAAGAGAAAATATCTTGAACAGCTCCAGACAGAATTGATCATTACTCTTGCTAAACCTTTTCGATGGCCCTCTCTATAAGAATAAAAAAGAAACTAAAATACACAGCACATTACTGAGGATAGCTGTAAGTAGCATCACTTACCATAGAGAGAAAAATAGAAAGGTTAAAATAGTTAAGGCAAAGCACAAGTCCCAAGGGATAAAAAGTAAAAATGAAGCATTATTTTGCAAGTTAGATCCAAGATAGTTCTTTATTTTGGTCTTCACTAAATAGAATGAACTGTGAACAAATGTTGACTGCAGCTAACTCTACTGGCAAAAAAAATCATTTGTTAAAAGTTTTTAGTACACCATTAGTCAGGGGTAAAGTAGAAAATGCCAGATTGTTACCTCTTATGGAGGTAACCCATATTGACCCATATTGTCAAATGGGTTTCACTTGATTAAATTCACTACAACAAATTTGGACTCAATATCAGTGATCCAAAAACTCCAGATAGATGGAAGAAGTCATAGAGTACCAAAAAAGAGCAAACACAGCACTTTTTTTTTTTTTTTTAATAAGAAGTCCACAAACCATGGCCTGTCTTCTTTATTTTAATTTCCAGAAAAATAATAGAGCTCTACATGCTCCACATGTATAGTATAGTATAACCATATATATAGCCAGAAGATCACATGACAATCAAACAACTTAGGAGATAATAGCTGCACAGGAGCATGGTTTTGTCAAACAAACACTAGCTCTCTTAAGCCTAACTCAATTTTCCTGTCTAGCAGGATAGGGGTCTTTGGGAGCTGATGTCATATATCTGGATGCTAGCAAGGCTTTTGACACTGTGTCATGTGACAGCTTCCTAAGGAAATTATAAGAAAACATGAGCTCAAGACTATTGTAAAGCAGGTGCTCAGCCACTTGGAAAACTTTTCTTAGCAAGTAGCTGGGAACAAGTCATTGCCAGACTGAGAAGTTTCTTTGTAGTTCCACGGGGTTCCATCTTGGGTCAACATTTTTATTAAAAACTTGGAAAATATCAGAAAGGATTTCTCACTTCTTGGAAGACACTGGAAACATTTGGGAGGTTAGATCAGAATTCAAAAGATCTTTACACATTGAAGAAACAGTGTTTAAAATAACATATCAGTAAGGACTTGAGTAAAGTACTACAGCTAGAAAGACACTTTCAGACAAAATGCAAGTGCAGGGAAGAGCTGAATAGACAACAGTTCTTCCAAAACTGAACTAGAGTATGTGGGAGACCACACATAAAGGGTGAGTCAATTTTATGACATTAAAAACTCATCTAAATTATGGGGATTTTTAGAAGTGAATATTTTATTTAAGACTAAAAGAAATCCCTCCACTCTGCTCAGCATCTAGAAGGCATCTGTAAAGAACTGTGCCCATATTGAACAGACATTTCATAAAAGACTTGGACAAACTGGGAAAAGTCATGAATAATCGGAGGTTTAGACAACATGACTTATAGAGGAAGAATGACAAAAATATGGGCTTGTTTAGTCCAGAGGGAAGATGTGAAAATACATTTGAAATACATAAAATGCAGCTGCAAAGAAAGAGTAAAAATGAAAGTTCTTTCTGTCCATTAGATAGATAAAATGAGAAATAGGTGAAATTGCAGTGTGGGATGTTTTTCAATGATAAAATGAAAATTTCCAAATGGTGAGGACAGTTAAACACTGACACTGAAAGCTACTGTGGGCTAGTAACGATCAAGGATATTGTGTGCTCCTCTCTTGTAGTCCAATCACAAGGCTTCCTTCAGTTCAGTGGTGCCTAAGGTTCTGAGAACAATGAGAACACAAGAGCACCCTTAGCGCATGGGAGTGACTGACCAACTCTGGTTCATGCCTCCCACCAAGAGGAGCACATCTCATACCAGCTCTTCAAAATCTTTATTCTGTCCGTATTTTCTGGATCATGACAGACTTCAGCTTTCAGCCAATAGCTCTAATCTGTGTACTGCTCTCATCCAGATAAAGCCACCTTGGTCACATTAACTAAAGAGCAGCTCAGTACCACAAGAAGGTGGATCAGAACAATCTGGATGTTCCATGAGTTGGAACATCATCCAGCTGGCAGGAACATACTGAATAGCAGAAGAGAGAGAATTGATCCTTGGGGGGGACATGATAAGTGCTGCTGTCTTCCAACAGCAGAAACAGCTTTCTACATCTAGCAGTCACAGCCATCCCTTCAAGAGGGACCTGGCCACTTGTTACATTACCCTGTCCCACTGTTAACACTCTGAAGTGAAACAGGAGTATCTTCAGGTCAAGAGTGTAAAATGTTGAAGAAAGATCCAGGAGGATGAAAATGGATGGCTGTTTTTCTATCTATTGACAAGGAGATCATCTGTCAATGCCACTAAAGTGGCTTCACTTCAGTGTCCTGGCCTCAATCCAAATTGATCCATCTCTCATACTTATTATCCCTACTAGATACAAATGTACAGGCCATATTTCATTTTCCCATCAGATACTGGCCTGAACAAAAGGAAGTCTATTCTGATATATAGTTTGCCTATAGTCAATATATGCTCTTGTACTTCTTTCTCCCCATTGGATGGTTAGTTTTTTGTAGAGAATAGATGTGCTAGCCAGCTTATTTCAGAAGCAACACGTCTCACAGTTCTACAGGGAAATCAAATTATCCTGTTGGAAATAAAGATGAACTTAATTATCCAATAAGTGAATGCCAACACTGGAATCTTTGTAAGCACTTTTAGGTAATTCCTTAAAAAAAGAGATCCATTACACCCTAACCTGCACTTTGTCACCAGTGTTGTTTCACTGTCAAGGTAAAGAACTGAGGAATGTCCGCAGACTTGTTATGACATTAATCATATTAAGCAAGTTATGTGAACAACAACTGCAATTAAACTGTAGCAATCAAAGTCATAGGAAGCATTTACATTTTGGAAGACCATAAAGTGGTATGTTTTACTTAGAAATAACAAAAGTTGTGTCAATCTGTGAGACGGGAGCTAAATACACACCCTTCCTGAAAACTATCTCTATCTCGGGCAGAATTTGTCTGCATCTCCAGTGAAGAGTCGGAGAGTTCAACAAGGAACTAAAACTTGACCCTGGTACATAGTGGTATAACCTCTTCAGACTCTAATGAAGTATAAACAATCCAAACTTATCTCCTAGCATCCACTTCTCCTATGGCTACCAGAAAAATGCCGAGCAAATAGTCAAGGTAAATAAATTTTAGGCTCCTTGTACAGAGCTATAATGCCTCCCAAACTGCTCTTTCACCACTGGGAATACTGATGGGCTGACACGAATCACTGATTGCAGACACATCTGCACTGAGGAAATAAGATCATTTTTTCCCCACAAGGTTCCACATTTCTCTGTGAGAAGTCTGAATGGCGAAGTCAAGATTCCTGTTCTAATCTGGGGTTGCGTATTTGCTCCAGAGAGCTCAGGTTTGTACTTAGGGCAAATGAGAAATAGATCTTATGCCACCCCACCCAGACCCTGGTGACAACCAAATCCTCACAGACTTTTAAAGCATTCAGGCCTTGGGCATAACATAAGAATATTTTGAATATAAACCTTCCATGACTATACACAGCAAAATCAATGTCAGAATACTGGACTTCTAGCTTCCAGTCATAAAGGTGATCACCAAGTATGACTGAAAAATGCTTCACATATTCCACTTTGCAACACGCTTTTCAGGGTTAACATTATGAAAACCAACTTGTTCATGTACTGCTTTGCAGCATCAGATGAGATCCTTACAATCAGAAATGAATAATGTGCATATGGCTACACTTAGTCTTGCATCTGTCCAAGGCATCTGTATGAGGAAAGAAACTTTCAAAACAGGAAGATTCATTAACTTCACTACTGGCATTTGGTCTAGGAAGATGCTTCCCATTACTCCAGGATTTGGCAAATTCAGGAGCAGAGTGTGTTAGAATTTCATCTGCTCTGGCCTCCTGTCACCAAAGCTTAGTTCTTTTCTTTACTATACTAAATAATTTTGAATGCACAGTGCAGCAATATTCCAAAGACGATAATAATTTCCTTGGCTCTCCACTGCTCAGTAAGCACACAGTGCTGTAGGTACTGATGTGGTGATTACAGCTGCCTTTCAGCTGCAGGTCAGCCAGACCTGCTCAGTGGAGTCACTGCTCTCTGGCTCCCCAGCTTCAAGGACACTACTAACAATCTTTTTCTCTGAGGGTGAGCTGGCCTACTGCCACTGTAAACACAAAATCTCACTTACATGGTTGAAAGATTAAATATCTGATTAAAATTTCTGGCTGATAATTTGTTGAACTTGGCCATAGGGGTATATTCAATGCTACATGCTCAGGAGTAGGGGGAGAAGAGAAAGGGGGATGTTGTATTTCACAAAAATGCAAGCAAGTCACTTCTTAGCTGAAAATCAAGATGTAGGATATGATTTGGCCTCATCCAAAGCAAGAGGTGAACTGTATTTGGGCAAGTTGTCCTCCTTGGAGCAGCCTCTGCAGTAGCACAGCTCCTTGTAACCAAACCATGGTGTGAATTCACTGCAGCCACTTTTGAGATGTAGTGCCTGATTCCATGATTTACATGGCTGTAAAATGTCACCAGAGGCAGAATGTAGGGATAGTCTGTAGTTGAGGCTAAATTCAGCACGGGATGTCAGTGGGTTAGACCAGGAACTTCTCAGTCTCCATGAATAACTCAAGGTCCCACCAAAGCCCTGGTTCATGACACTTAGGAAATCACACAGGGATTTCTGCAGGCAGACATATCAGTCTCCCTACCCAGCTTCTTCAGGGTTTGTCTGTAGTAAAGAGACCTGGACAACCCACTCCCTTTGTCACAGTCCTTGAAAGGGCTGGGGAGTTATCAGCTGGTAGCACATGCTCAGAAACATCAGGCAATGGGTTTGGGTTTTTTCATTACACAGGCACAGGCAACTCTGAACTAATTTATTTTTTTCAGAGACATCAAGCAGCTCCATCCTAACTGCAAGTCTGACCCTTTCTGAATCTCTGGGGGAAAAAAATTGCATCTTGTATAATGGGAAAACGTAGGCAACATTAATATAGGAACTTTTGGTGCTCCTGTACTAAGTCTTTACTGTTGTGGCCTAATTTGACATGATGGCCTCAGCCTTGAGCCTTATATTATTTCTTTGGAGTTGTTCTGACAGGACAGGAGCCTCAATCAAGCATGTTTCCCCACCGATGTGATAATTCACATAATAAGTATCAGAAAAAAAACCCACAATCTACTTATAGCAAGGACTGCAAATCCCCCATCACTTCTGCTGCCAAAATTCACTGATGTGGATATGTTTAGACAGCTACAGATTATATAAAAGCCATGGGTTTGTCCTGACAGTTCTGGTCTGTTTTGCCCATACACCTGTGGAGACCTAGTACAGTATATGACTCCCCAGGCAAGACTTTCCAGCATTATTTTTAGCATATTCTTTAGTAGTCATGTTCCTTTTGGACTCTCTTTTCACTGCAACCTTTGTAGAGAATACTGCAACAATTCCTCATACCAACCGCATTGCTTCTTACTCTGTGCAGACATGACTGGGCTATGTTTTTCCAAATGTGTGCAAATCCCTGGCCTGTGTTTTATCTCTTCAGACTCAGTACAGTGAAGATAGATCCTGAACAATCTTAGCTCAGGCTGGGCAATGACCAATTTGTCTTAATTGGTGAGTGAAAGCTCATGGCATTTCTTCTGTTCCCAGCATCAGGTTTCATTCAACAAAATCAATGAGACACATCCATGTACTTAGAGTTAGTAAGTATGTTTTTGAATTGGGGCCTGGTTGTTCTTCAGAGCAAATATTGACATTTCTCCCCAAACTGGCTTTCCTTAGCACATTTGTGCTAATAAATGTCACTGCTCAAATGGTAAACAAAGGTGCAAATACAGTCAAAGCAAATTAATTCAAGCAGATATCCCCAGGCAACATTTTGCTCTGCCACCAGATGGCTGCAGGCAGTGACTGGGAGGGAACACTCTGTGCAAGTTAATGGCAAGAAATTTCTAAATGCTGAGGGGCTGGGAGCACTGGGGAGCTCTTCACAGCCACTCCACCACTGGCAAGACATGAGACTTGACCTTTCCAGGGTTCAAGCACACAGAAAAGCTCAAATAAAATGAAGAGCACAGGGGGCAGCGGTGGAGGCAACCAGCAAACCCTTTAGGTTTACCACCCATGATTAAATCTCTCCTGCAAATGGGAGAAAACTAGGGAAAATTCCAACAGACAAGCTGGGGGCTGAGCATTGCTGCTGCTGCATAAAATTAATTATCAAGGTATGGCCCATGAAATCCTTGTAGCCTGTAAAGGCTTTTGCAGTGGTAACCCAACAGGTAGTTACCATTGTGGTCCTATTACAAATCTAAAAGGCTGTTTTTCTATGAAGACCCCAGCAAAGCATCCTACTGCTCAGGTGAATATTCATCAGAAAATCTTGGAGGCTCCCATTCAGAAAAGACTTTTTGTTTTGTTTTTCATTGGCTTACATTCCTTCATAATTTTGTCATGTCCTGTTATATTTTATCCCAGCAGTTGCCATACCCCAGAGTGGCTGGGCAAGCCTGGTCTTCTATCACTCCCAGAGATGAAAAAGATGCTGGATTATGCTGCTTGGAGCTCTCTGCACAAGGAAGGGGAAACCTGAAGTGCAGAGGGAAAGCAGAGCAGCAGACTCAGCATCACACTTCTGAGCAAAATATGCAACTTGATAGCCCAAAAATGTCATTGGCTGGAAGGCAGCCATTTACTTTTAAGAGTATTTAAAGTATGTTAACTACAGACCAAAAGAATACATTGTAAATACAACATAATAACTCCTCTAACAGAGGAGAGAGGTTTTTTATTTACCTACCAGAGACATTTGATTATCAAGCAATATTGCCTTATGAAAAGAAAAGCACTCCATCACCTTGCAGCCTCAAGTGCCAGCATACCACATATAACTTTAATGTGGTCTGTACCTGTTTAGAGGTCACTTAAAAGGTAACTGTTTCAAAAAATGCATTCATATAAATGTACGTTTTAATACCTTTTGTGTGAAATGCTGAAGTTCAGTCTTGAATGCCTGTGCTCATGAAAGATCATGTAGTATTTTTAGCAAGGTTAAAAGGGGTAATCCTGGTCAAATTCCACTTTGAATACTTACACTTGGCCTACTTTAATTCTCCTGAAGTTTCAACTGTACATTGTGTTCTCCCTGGCTTTTTCTCTAATGTGTCAGCACTACCTAGATATGACTGCATTTCAGTAGCATGCTCTCCACCCTGCACAGGTCTGCACTGCTCCTTTTCCCTCTTCTAACACAATTGTTGCATCTTTGTGGGCCATTTCACTGGGACCTGAACAAAACAGGCTTAGCCAGGCTTGATGTGCAACAAGGGAGGACATTTCACCTTTATATTTTTTCAGTGTTAAGACACCTGGGAAAAAAAAGTGCTATGTAAGTAGGAAGGATCATTGCTGTTAATATCAACAGCAATATTTGTATCTCTATCTGTATTCCTTTTCACTTAAGTTTTTTAGTGATAAAAGTGTCCTAATTAAAAATATAAACAGGTCTTTCACTTTTTGTTTTATATTTATCTTCCACATGTGCTTGTAATAATCTGCCTTCTTGCCAACACCATCTTGTAAATGAGATCCATATCTCAAGAGTTTATCCTGGTTAAATAAACTGATTTCAATAAAACCCATCTTCAGATATTCCACATGTGAGAGTTATTACTACACTAACATGCTACTGTTGCTTCTGTTACCTAGTGCTACAGATGCATTAACTTCTCCCCTTTGCTTGAGTTATGCTCCACTGTATATCTAAGATAAGAAAATGGAGTGCCTGGAGTCTGTTCAGTGTTATCGTATAACAAACAGTGACTTTTTTATTGAAGGAGCTCCACGAGTGATGCACGTTTTATTGAAACTAATTCAGAGGAGAAAAAAATATTTAAAGATAAATGTTGAACTAAAACCAAAGTAAGTAATGATGTTATTTGCCCCCTCTCTCTCCCCTTCCCTCCTCTTTGCCCCCAGCTCATAAGCTTTGAGATAGTGTCACATGGGGCTGCACAGTCAGAGCTCAAAGGTTACAGTGCAGTCTTATAGCTGCTCCCAGAAAAGTCGGCATCAGCATTTCCTGCCCCCTGAAATTCATTCATTTATTAACCTACTTTCTGTGAGCACCTCTGCAAAGCCTGCAAGCTGGACTGTTCTCAGCACAAAACTCAGAGCAAAACAGTTGTATTTGAGCTCCACTGTGCTGCCTTTTTTTCTTTACTTTCCTTTTGGTTTTTTCCTTGTTAATTTTTATTTTTTCTGGGTAGCTTCTTGTAGCTGCCTAGCTTGAACTTCCTGCCTTATTACTGCAAAATGATCTGATCTGCTGTGAGACACCAAGCCCTCAATGTCTTTTCCTGACAGCATTTCTTTCTCAAAAGCACCCCAGGCCATCCACTAATGCAAGCAAAGTTATATATTAAAAAGGTCACTGCATTCTCTCCAAAATCCTTCTGTTGTTGTTTGAAAAAGAGTGTAATGGACAACTGAGTGTTTTTCCAAAATTTGGGTACAGACCCCTCTTAGAGCAGGATCCCAGAAGAACAGCACAAGTAATAGATAAGATACAGTCACTCTTCCTGGTTTCCTATGGCCAGGAAGCCTCCTGAAGCCTCCCTTCATGTCCCTTGCTATTTGTTTTTTTAATCTCTTTTTCCTGTTGCCTTCCCAGCAAGGAATCCGCTGCATTTCATCACAACCATCAGATGGAAATCTTCAGTTGAGTTTGCAGGGACACGGGCAGACTAAAGGCCCAGCCCTGAGATACACAGTGGCTTTGATTGGCAGCAGGAGCTCGATGTTCAGAATGATTCCAAAGGATGAGTTAGAAATACAGGACCAAGGCTCTCCCCCGATGGCCACAAGGCGATTCTTGGCCCATCAGAAAAATAATTAGAACGGCATTGCAAATAGCGAGCCTTCTTTTGCAACATTTATAGCAAGTGGAGGCCTCTCAGGAAAGATTTCCAGGAGCAGAGCCAAATTCAGAAATAAAAGCCAACAAAAGGAAGATTTACACCTCCCTCGAGAAGATAGCCAATAAGATTTCAAGGTGGATTTTGAGACTTTGGCTGCTGAACTACATTTCTCAGATTCTTCTCTTTGATTTTAATGAGGTGAACTAATGTGTTTGTTTGCTTAAAGGAATAATAATAGTAACACAAAGAAAAAAAATACCAAAGGAACATCTTTTCTGAGCATCAAGGCCCACTTTCAGCATTTCATCTCCAACTACACTCTCTTCTTGGTTTTTATTTGCCAAGGCACTTCCTCGTGATGGGGTCAGGGACACTGTGCTAGGAACTGTTTAAACAGCACAGAATAAAGTCTTTTTCACAGAAAATTCACAATGTCTGCTTCTGGTAGGGGAATAAAAAAGGAAAAAAAGAAAAAAACGAAAAAGAATGAGAAAAACTGCAACATTGCAACATTACTGCAACATTAAAGTCCAGTGTGTTGCTTTAAATCATACCTGAGACCCAGATTAACATACTGTTCAAAATACTGTAGAAATAAAACTATTGCCATGCTCTCCTATTCTAGTTCTCTTAAAGGGTTTTTCTTTCCTTGAGCTATTTCTTGCCTTTTTCTCCAAGAGAACTCTTGTTCTTTTTGCACCCTCAGCTACCTTTTCTTTGCTTGTTGGCTTGGGGTGCCTCAGCTACACCTTGTTTCATTCACTGGTCGTAGGAGGAAGTGGAAGATTCAATGAATGAGTGAATAAGTCTGTTAATCAGGTAATCACCTTTTTTCCTTGTAGGATTCCTCCTTATCTTAAGTAAATACTGAACTTGATGTCAGGAAGAAAAGGTTTCACACCTCTGAAATATAAAAAAAAAGGATATGACAATGTCTTTTTTCTTGAGACTTCATCTATTAAACATGAAATTACCTCAGGCCTCTGTTTCTTGCATTTGTAACCCTGGTAAATAAATATGACATGATCAGAAAATGTTAACTAGTGGTTCTGTAAACAGAAAAGGCTTCCTACATATAGTCCTTAGGTGATATTGCTTTGAAGCATTGTTTCGAGCCATATCTTTCTGGCAAAGCTTAAAAGCTTTTAAGTGGAAATATCTCACTGGGAATTTTTATCCAGGCTCAACAGCTTGTTGCTAGAGGAGGAGCTGAGACCCGAGTGTCATTCCTGTACTGGCCACAGCTATCCTCTGAGATGCTGTGCTGGGTTCTAGAGGAACTGGATTTCAGAATGACAGGGTTTCAGACTAATGACTAGAACTAAGAAAGAAAATGATCGGAAGACACTGAACTAAAACCCACCCTCTTTTGTTTGAAGCTGGTACTTGATCAATTGGTTGGATGTGAGGTCTCAAGCTGGGAGGGTCAATGATCAGTCTCTGATTCCCCTTGCCCTGTTGCCAAGGCTTGTTTAGGCTCTGGCCCCAGGTCTCCCGTGGAGGTTTCTTTTCCAAGCTGAAAAGCCTTGCTCCTGCACTCATGGCATCTGTGGAAACCTCTTCCACTCCTTCAGCTGCCCTCACCACCCTTGCTGGCAACTGCTTCTCTTTTGCTGCAGAGGCGGAGGGAGGATTCAGACCTGCATGCTACTCCATGCTCATGGAAACCATGGATCTATACAGTAGTGGCTCCCTGACAGTCACTATTTTATTCTGTATATTTTTCCTAATGCTCCCTAACATCTGATTTGCTTTTTAAGTGCTAGTGAGCACAGGGCTGACTTTTTCATGCAGATATTATAGTGCCAAGATGTTGTTCACAAGCGATAACAACCTGGCCCGTGGCATTTTACATTTAATTTCCAGATCATTTTCTCCCATGTGCATCACCTGATATTTATTTACATGGAGCTTCATCTACCATTTTACCATTTGGCCACGTAATCTTGTAAAACCATCTGCAACCATTCACAGCCAGCCATCATCTTGCTATCCTGAACAATCCAAAACTGTCCCCAGTGTTATCTCACTACTAAGCTCTTTTACAGATCCCATATAAATATTTTGATCAAGGGTTTTATCACAGATCTTCTGGAACTCCACTGATAACAATCTGCCATGAAAATAGACTGTGTTTTCTACTCTTTCCTTCCTATCTTCTAAACAATTATTT
This sequence comes from Vidua chalybeata, assembly GCF_026979565.1. Classification (NCBI taxonomy): domain Eukaryota; kingdom Metazoa; phylum Chordata; class Aves; order Passeriformes; family Viduidae; genus Vidua; species Vidua chalybeata. Next base: position 106,172,329 of record NC_071530.1, read on the forward strand.
ATGCATAGAAGGGCTTTCTATGCCATGGTTTTTCAGTTTCTCTAGGAGTGACTTCTGTGGTCTCATGGAAGACTTTTAAGAATTCAATAGACTGAATCAATGGAATATCCCTACGTGTTTGCTGAGTCCTCCAGAGAAATAACATTTCATAAATAAGATTTTAATAGAATTTCAACTATAGACTTCCCTTTACAAACATCATGCTGTCTTTTGTACAGTACAGCATATTTACACATATTTATTAATTAATGACCTTCAGTATTGTTTCTATTAACTTGCCCAAGCATAGACATCAGGACGCCTGTAGTTCCCCTGAAATTCCCTTGAACAAAGTTCTTTTTTAGGTAGCATAATTAAAAATTTGGTGTTAGTTTGCCAACTGCCAGTCTTCAGTTACCAGGCTAGCTTTCAGTGTGCATTTAAACACTGCAGTTCAGTTATTTGTTGCTTGGATTCTTCCACAGCCATTGGGTAAATACCGTCTGGTCCCGACAACTTGGCATTGCTCATTGTGCATATGGAGCTCATAACCTCTTCCACCGGCACTTCACTTAGAGACAGGTCCTCTGATGAGTCCCTCATAAATTAAGATCCCATTGTGGGAACCTCCCCAGATCTTTCCGCACGCTCTTTTTCAGATGAAGTCTTGCATTCCTCATTTTAAATAATATAATACACTTGTGCAACACTTCTAATGACAAAGGCTGCTAAATTTTGTTTAAGTTTGCAAAACCAAAATTTCCATAGTGGCTGAAAAGAAATAAGGGGCTGAAAAATAATTTCCAAAGTCATCTACCTACAAAAAGAGCTGCTGCTACAGTGAATCAGGATAAAAATAATTTTGGTATGTATAGTGATTTTATCTTAAATACATGTCCTGGATCAAATACTGCCTGTACTGTATGCAGCCTGTGGGATCAGTCAGTCTAGTACACGATGTTTTGAAACTGACAAAATCATTGTGATTTAAGGGCTAGCATAAGTAGACTTATATACTTTTATTTGCTCAAATTACACCACTCCATGGGTCTGGACTGTAACAACAACTAAACTGGTGCTCTTCTATTAAAATGTCAAGAAAACCCCTCCCTCAAAAGAAAGAAAAAATTAAAAAATAGGATTGTCAGCTTTACTAAATAAGTGTAGAAATGATCTTGTGTGGAGCAGACAGGAGGTAAGAAGGCAGTAAGTGTCAGACAACTCATGGTCACTTATGCAGAAGTTTCTGAATTGCTTACGGCAAGACAGAGTGCAAAGAGTGTGAATCATAAAAAAGATCTAACACAGCTTCTAAGCACAAAGCTCTTGAAATGTTTTTCATTGTTAAAACACATGAAGTTACAGAAAACAAGAGGATGCCTGCTATGAAAGCAAGAAATTTATACCAGAATTCTACCATGCTGACTTCAGGAGGCAAATTGATTGTGAACATTTTATTCTTTTGAGGAATATTTTGTATTCAGTGGTTCATGAGCTTTTGTGTACATGCTGTAAGATTTGTGCACAAAGAAATGGTGAAAATGAGATGATGTGATTTCCCAAGATTCACTCAGAGCTAAAATCACATAACTTTGTAGGACAAAAGCTTCTGTGTGTTGCCAAAACCAAATGCTGCCAACTGTATTGCTTTTTTCAAATAATATAAAAACTAAATCTTTGATAAAGAGAACAGATTTTAGTTTGTGGCCAATGACTCTCCGCCATTGTAATGTCAAATGTTTCAAATAGCTGTTGCTCACTAAACAGTTAGGGGAAATAATCTCTTGTCTGCTGGACTGCTTTCAATGAGGCACTGAGACTGCATTAAAATATCCCATACAAGCAGAAAACATGCTATGATCACAAAGGTCCTTGGCTTCATATCACTGTTTGCACTGATAATGCCTATGATAACTCTGCAAGATACCTCTCTAGCTATCAAGTAATGAAAAATGAAAAGGATTATCGACTTGCAGAGAGCTGGTGAGCTTATGTGCTGCAAAATACAGTAATGTATCGTTTAGATAAGTTACTATTTGGTCTGGAAAATTGTGAAACATAGTATTTCAACACTTTTCCTCTCCTGCCAAAAGAACTTCAGAATCACAGAAGACAGTTTATTTCAAACATATGGAAAAGATGAGGAATGCTCTCCCAGAGATAACCATCTTTATAACCTGCAGTTGAAAGGATCTTCTTTTCCAGCTATTGGACACTGCTTTTGTATATTAGGTGAGCATTTCCCACTTGCACTTTTAAATATTTGGAGGGAATGGAGAGATATTTAAGTGACTGAATACTTCTTCCACGTCTCAGGCAAAGCAGTCTGAATGCTTTTATGATAGGCTTAAAACTGGAACAATCTGATTGTGAATGTGCTAAAGTTTATAGCATCGAACAACAGGGCAAACTGCAACAACTGATGGCAAATTACTTGTTCAGAAATATAACCCTCATCTGACATAGCAAAGGGGAAAAATGGAAAAGAATTTCATTCACGGTAGTACTTCAGCTTTAAAATGCTTGACTTTACCCTCCACCTTCAAGAAATTGCTCTATCTTGATCTAGACTTGATTCTTTGGAAATGGTGCTTATTTTTCAGGAAACGGGGTAATAAAGGGCTAATACTGGACAAGAGGCTGGGTAGTGACTATTTTTATGAGAAATACTTTGTACTGAGACATTCACAAGTATGTGTGCACATACTCTAGAGAATTTTGCATAAAGAAATATCGAAACATTCAAGTTTTACTTACTATTACTCAGTTTCTTAAAACTTATGGTTTACTATACTATTCCCACCTCAAATTCAACAGTGACAAGAAATTTTTTCTCTGTCAACAAACTAGGAAAGACCCTGTTGAACATGTGCTTTTAGCTGAAATTTAACATTAAAATTAATTACAATTGTATTGATAAAGATTTTTTCTGATTGATTTAGATTTTAACTAATAACTAATTCAATTTTATCTAATTAACTAATCTTTTAACTAATAACTATATTTTAACTAACTTTAAGTAACTAATCTTTTAACTAATAACTAATTAGATTTTAATCTCATTGATTTAGATTTTAACTTTAACTGATATGGAACATTTAAAAAACATTTAACAGCATTTTAAATAACATATTACAGCTTTATTATGACCATGATGAATCATTGTGGGGTGCACTACCCTAGTGCTATTTGCCTCAGCTATAAATACAGGTAGAGCTACCTGGTGTTCCATGGAGACTGCAAAAAATACCCTGCAGAGGTGAATAAAGGCAGTTTTTCCACCTGGAGGTCAATGGTACTGCAAGATGACTGCTAGCAATACCCAGCTGAGGTGTCGTAAAACTTGGCTGGCGACTTTTGTGTGACCTGGTGCCAGAAATCCACCTGGCAGCAAGGTGCTCTGTGAAATTGTCACCAGGGGCCACTCCCACATAGCACAATGGCTCTAATGTCTTTCCAGTGAAACATCCTGGTTGGACACACCAGGTGTGAGGAGCAGGGCATGCACCCACAAAGCATCCAGTGGAATTAGCTAAGCAAGGATTGGCTCTGTGCGCTCCATTGTGCCCAGTCTGAACGCCTGCAAGGTCTGGAGGTGCATTGCCCCATGCTACAGTATTTCAGTTTCTTTTTGTTCACAAAGAGCTTCAGAGCCCTACAGTGCTATAGAAATAATATGCATTTGAACTTGCCAAGGACAAATCAAGTGTTTTAATTTTGCACTCTAACATAAGATAAGAAAATAAACATGAGCTGCTGGGGAGTTCAGTAAACTTGCTCATGAACTGGAGGGGTGGAGTGGAGGAGAGGCAGCAGTATGTGAAGAACTTCCATTCAGTGGAAATTGGATAGAAAAGCAAATAAAAAGTTACACTGCACATGAAAAATCTTGGAAACAATTCTGAAAATACCTAGGTATCACTGTAAAAACCAGGAATATGTCCTGATACACAAAATAGTATTTTTTCAAAAAGCTCCAGCAATCAAACTACAGTAATGCTTATTCCTACTTTCATTCCATATTCAAGCTCCCCTAGCAATTTTTTTGTATTAAACACAGTGCTGAGGAGAAATCTTGTTGACAACACTGTGACAGTGCTGGGTTTTAGAAGGAATTGCAGATTTTTGTGTTCTTACAGGGATTGTGATGCAAGAGCACAGTCTGGATCACAACATATTAGAAAGACATTTATTACATTGGCAAGTTTTCCCTCTTTTTTTTGGCAATTCTCAAGATCTGTAGAACTCCTCAAGAGAAACAAGATGGTTTTTTTTTTTCCAATCTTGATTCTTCTCAATATTTCAAGAACTCAGAATCATCTGGGGAGCTCTTCAGCAACCATATCTATAATACGCACTTCTCTGGCTCATGGGGCCATGAATTGCATCTTCAACAAGCAAACAAGCCGAGGGAGAAGGATACTTCAAATTATAGAACCATAAAACACCTTGGGTTGGGAGGACTTTCAGATATCATCTAGTCCAACTCCTCTGCCATGGACAAGGACCATCTTTCACTGGATCCAGTTGCTCAAAACCCCATTCAGCCTGACTTTGAATGGTGATGGGATATTGACAGCTTCTCTGGGAGACACATTCCAGTGTCTCACCACCTTCATAATAAAAAAATCTCTTCTTTATATCCAATCTAAACCTACCATCTTTCAGTTTAAAACTGTTGCCCCTTGTCCTGTTACTAAGGGCCCTGATACCTACTTTGTCCCCATCTTTCTTACAAACCCCCTTTAAGTACTGAAAGGTTGCTCTAAGGTCTCACCAATGCCTTCTCTCCAGGTGAGCAACCCATCTGTCTCAGCCTCTCTTCACAGGAGAGCTGCTCCCTCCCTCTGATCATCTTCATTGTCCTCCTCTGGACCCATCCAAAAGATCCATGTCTTTCCTGTACCATGGACCCCAGATCTGGATGCATCACTCCAGTTGGGGTCTCACCAGGGCAGAGCAGAGAGGCAGAATCTCCTCCCTTAACCTCTTGGCCACACTGCTTTAGTGCAGCCCAGGATGTGGTTGCCCTGCTGGGTTCTGTGTGCATATTGCTGGCTTGTGTCTGATGTTTCACCCACCAGCATCCCCAGGGCTGCTCTCAAATCAATTTTCTAATAAATTAATTAATGAATCAGTCAATCAATCAATCAATCAACCTTTTAATCAATGAATACTTACTACTACCTAAATCCTTTTTTTCTCAGAACGAAGTTCCTGTGTAAGACACCCAGCTTTGGCACTGTTACTAGCCTAAGCGTAGTTCCAATTTTGCTTTAGCTAACAGCTTCTAGTCAGAGCAAAGGTGCATCACTCATTTTTTGTTCATACTGATCACAAGTAATTCTGTGTCATTCAATGGACCCAGGGGACCACAATGTCAGCAGAACATGAGGATCGGCATCAGCCCCTTTGACTTCCATCATAGCATTTCTGAAGGTAAATTGCAGGGCTCTCAGAGGTAAACCTGGTGTTCTGATATCTGGTGCAAGTAATGATTAAACAGCAAGCCTGCTTCACTGTGAACAGGCCAAAAATGATGCATGGTTTGGATTGTGTCAGGACTGTTGTGCTCATCAAACGAAACAGGCATCCAGAGCCTCCATTTTCTTGTGCATTTCAGGAACATGGTGGCATGATCAAAAGACCAAGACTTCCAGAAACAGGAAGCAGTGATCTGTTAACTAATAAATTCCGGGGGCGGCTAAAAGTGTGAGGATGTAAATTCCTCTGGAAGTGCCTTTTCATGACACTGCAGTATTGTCTGGTCCTATCTGTGGGTGTCTGCAGCATGAGTGCTGTTCAGGAAGCAAGACTGATCTTTAAAAGGCTCTTCTGAACATTGCTGTTGTATAGGGTCCAGAAGAAACTAGGGCATGAACATAAAGGTTTTGTTTTCTTGGAGCAACCATTCTGAGAAAAGCAACAGTGTTACTAATTGGGGCTGGTTTTGATCATATTATTGTGTGAAGTTTCATTAGTTCTGATTCCAGGGGTCAATGCATAACTGTAAATTTTTACAACTGGACCAGATTGGCTTGTAATTTGGGAAACAGATGCTCTAAAATACTTTCTCTAACCACACAAAGAGCAAAAGGAGAAAGGAGTTCATTGCCTATCTTGCTTGTCAGATTTTCTATGCATTTTTTTAGCAGTCACCAGATAAATAAATGCATCTAAAGGATGCAGAAGTGCATCATTACAAAAGGGTATAATCACAGGTACTCACCTTGACCATTTGGTATAAATCATACTAATCATACAAATTTCTAATAACTAGGAAAAGTATTTTCCTCCTCCTCCATGTAGTGACAGATCAGAAGTTTTTCCTAAGTTTTTAATAGAATGGCAGACATTCTCCATAACACTAAACCTTGTTTTTTTCTTTCATCTGGTATGAGTCCCTACCTAAGAGTCTCACAGAAGATGACTGATTTAAGGCATTTTCAAGACATGCATAAGAGATAGCTCTAGACTATATAGCACAGGGACACTGAGCTCCCAAATTAAATCTGTAACCCTGGTTCAAATGCTTGGTGACACAACCAAGCACAACCAGGCAAAACTGTGGGAGATAAGCACGGCTGGCTGCATTTGCTGCTCACTACATTTCTGAGGACCAGACTGGTTTTGGCTGGGAAAATACAGGTCTGACTTAAGGCTCTTGCAGAAGGCAGCACCAGAGCACCACAGTCCCTCTGAGTGATGTGCCAGACCAATTACTTGTTCATTACTGACTCAGAAAAAAAAGTAAAGCCGCCTCCTGAGTAATCAACCCACATCCTGAGGGGTGTAATTGTATAAATCCTCTGAGATTTCTCAGGAGCTTTTTTTCTCACTTTTCAGATGTGAGATGCCCCTACCTGAGGATTGGTGTATCTGGGCCTGGTGGCAGGTGGTCTGCAGGCAAGGGGATGAAGATTGGCAAGAGCACAAGGACTTGGACACATCCTGCACCAGCATCCACAGGCTACGACAGCTTCTGGCTTGACCCTAGCCTGGGCATAAAATCCCATTTCCTGGATGGGAGCCCAGTGGTGCGTCAGGAGAGGCAGGTAGAGTGGCTGAAATCTCCTACAGATGGGATTAGAGATGCTTGAAGGAGAACATAAAGTTTCTTTATGCTTTAGTATGAGGTTTCAGAGCTGGCATGCTCTGGAGTTGGGATATTTAGCTGTGAAAGAGGTGAGACCCAGCATGACCCTGGGGGGAAGGAGGTCTGAGGAGACACAATTTGCTACAGGGATGGTATGGCACCTTCCTCTTAGCTGAATTACCTTCCTCGCCCTTCCTGGTTTTTTAGGGGTGATTATTTTTTGGTTTTGTTTTGTTTTAGGGTTTTTGGGGTTTTTGGGGTTTGGAGGTTTTTCTGGTAGATAAGAAGAGCAAGTGTCACTGTCACATTCAGGCTAAACCATCTCTTCAGCTAAGAGAAACAACAGTTAAAGGGCATTTCTTGTACCAAGGGAAGACCTCATTGTGGTTTTCCCCTCATGAGGGGAAGTGGAGGGACAGGTACTGATCTCTTCACCCTCGTGACCAGTGATGGAACTTGAGGAAATGGCATGCAGTTGAGTCAGGGCAGGTTTAGGCTGGGTATCAGGAAAAGGCTCTTCACCCAGAGGGTGGTTGAGCACTGAACAGGCTCCCCAGAGAAGTGGTCATAGCACCAAAACTGACAGAGTTCAAGAAGCATTTTGACAACACTCTCAGGCACATAGTAAGATTTTTGGGGTGTCCTGTGAAGGGACAGCAGTTGGTCTCTATAATCCTGATGGGTCTCTTCCAGGTCAGCATATTCTATGATTTTATAATTCCATGATAACAAACAGGTTCTTCATTTTTATCTTTCAGAATACTGCAGCTTTTTTTTTTTTTAAACTTTATATGGAAAAAACTATAATGTAATGGGAAAAACCCTAAATAATTAAAGAAACATGCCATAAACAGTTGTAGCCTGGTCCAGCAGTATGAATTAAAAACCTTACATAAAATAAAACAAAGTTGGTTACACAGAAAGAATAGAAAAGTTGAAATAATCTCTCTAAAATCTTGAACTACACGTTTGTTTTATGGTCTATTAATTGGGGATTTTCAAGGTTTTTTAGCTCCCAAAGTCCCTAAAGTTTCTGCAGTCAGAATCAAGTTCTGTTTTAAGAAATAATTAACTATGAGACAACTGCAAAACTGATGTATTTCCTTGTTCAGTACACAAATAGAGTTATTCAATTCTCAAAACATAAGATGAATTTATCTTCCAGTGGATATTTTAGATGGTAGCATAATGATAATTTTATTTTTTAAATTGTATAAATAAATACAATAAAAAAATGAAATTATTATGGTACCATCTCAAATGTCCTAAGACTTGACCCCTCTCATCACTGCTACTGCTGTTTTACTAATTCTCCATTTTATTTTCAGAGGAGAGATTGAACTGGCTATGTGAGAAACACGAAGGCAGCACAAAAAGATAAGAAAGATACCAAGGAAAAGGAGACAGGATGATACCCAAGCAGTGTTACAGGTTTGGTGCTGTCTGTACATTTTGTCATAGTTTCTCCCTCTGCAGAGCAATACCTGCCCTCACTGACCACAACAGCCATTACTCAGGAGGATTAGAGATGATGAGTACACGAGCAGTTCCCTCTCTCTCAGGGATGAAGCCCTGATAGCTCTCCCTCCCATTTCAGCCTCACTGCCAGCAGCATTTCCATGAGAAAATGCTAGTTTGGCCAACTGCATCAATTCCACCAGAAACACCAAGAGAAGCCACAGTGGGTGTCCAGCCCCTCCAGCATGCCTCCCTGAAGTCCAGTGCCAGACCAGTTCCTTGACTCCACAGTGCTTTTAAATTTCAGTTTATCTGGAAATGCTGGGTTACTGAGTTAAAATTTAAATTTAAAAAGGAGTCTTTCTCTTGCATTATTATTTGTAAGTGTTGCCTTTGGGGTGTTTAATTATTTAGAAGAGCAAGACCTGAGCTGAACAAAAAGTGCCCACAGACACTTGTCAAACAACAAGAATTTCGATATTGTCCCAGCAGTAAGACCAGTGATAATTCTTTAAATCACCAGTTGATTGTTACTTGAAAACCACTGTATCACAGAATTCTTTAGGTTGAAAAGATCTCTGAGATCATTGAGTCCATATGTATGCAACAAGGTGTACAACAAGCTGTATATTAAAAAAAGACATGCTGTTTATTGTAAGAGAAATCAATCTATTCAGGTTTACTGTGTAAATGATTTGCCTGTGAATCTGCTTCCAAATTAAACTTACTAAATTGCAAATTGAGTCCCTTCCCCACTTACACTATGGATTCTTTTGTTTTTCTTAATTCCGTTGGCTGTTACTTTATAGTCTCAAACAGCATCTCCCAACTGCCTCACTGAGACTAACTGAATTTATTATATAATCTCATCTCCATTTCCAAAAAAATTCAAGAGCAGTCTCAAAGAGCAGTCCTCTGAACTTGGCAGACACTCGTGTGGGAAAGTCTTTAAACAAAAACAAAATTGTTTATGGGCTGGGAGAAGGAGCTCTGCAAGACGATAACGTGCGCTGTGAGCCAACACTGCCCTCAGCAGCGGAGGTGGGGTGGCTCCCACAGTGCAGTGTGGAGCTGCTGCAGCCCCTCCACAGCCACCCCTCAGCTCCTGTTGGGCACATAGGAACTGCTTTTGCATCAGGGAAGAAGCAGACTGAGCAAAACAAGCAGCCAAGAATGCCTGAAGGGTGAAATGGTTTCACACAAAGTCGCTTTGAATTTGTGGACTTCGAGGACATTTATAGAAGACTTATGTTTTTCCTCACAAATTATTTGAATTTGTAGAAGCATTGGCTTCCCATGAGGTTTAATCACAAACCTTGGGAATTTTCTTACTTGCAATCTAGTCCTAGTTTTGACAGGACACATGGACAAATTTTCTGGATGGAAAAAAGCCCATACTTACTCAGGGTGCCGGCACAAGAAGAATCCCCCAGTCAGTTCCCACAAAAGTGATGTTTCAGGACTTTTGAAGTGTGTCTGTATGATCTACTACACTGAATTAGTTAGTCCTAAGGATTTAGATTATGAATATTTTCCCGATTAGGCACATTATTACCTCTTCTGGAGAGAAAATTAAAGAAGTGTGCCCTTGTGACATGGCTGAGAAAAGATGACCATGTCCTGTGCTAGCAGGTGAACCTTTTGTACTGAAACCACAATCACCAGGTACCTGCTGCTGAGTTGTGGCACAGACCCCCAGCACAGGAACCATGCACACACCTGGTCAGTGAGGTAAACAGAAGGGCTGCCCTGGGTAGTTTTGCTTACTTGAAACAGAGGAATAGGGTTAGCAGGCAGTGAGGGATTTGCTAGACACATGAGATGTATTTTTGCCTCCTGCATGGAGGTGTCAAAAGGCACTGCAGTTTCAGGGCTGTGCAGCTATCTCAGGTATACAGATGCAACAGCAGTCACTGCTGTGACTGCAGGGTACAGATACCCTCTGTCCCACAGGTTAGGTTTCCTAACAGCTAGTTTTCCTGCTGGCTAACAACAGTAGAGGCATAACTTCTGAATGATGTGATGTTAAGAGCTTTATTTGAGGAAGAATTCCAATAATCTAAACCTAAATGGTCAAAACAGTCAAAATTTTTATCCCAAGGGACAACAGCTGACCATTTCCCAAAGAAGCCATATCTTTGATTAGATTTTGCTCCAGTCTTGATTGGTCTTCAGTCATGAGAGAAGCTAATTTCCTCAAAATGCTGTGCCATCTTGAAGCAAGGGTTTGTATGGCAAAGGACCTGCATGTGGCTGGTCCTTCAAGGTTGTGGCACTCAACTAGCCCATGAACATTTTGGTGAGAAAAGGTGGAACTTCATTGTGAGCAAAATACAGGTGTCCCCCAAATCTAGCTATCCATTAACACATTTGTTATGGAGCTTTATAAGGAATCTAATTCAACTGCAAAGGCAGCTTCCTAAATGTGAATTGAATCTATCAGAAACAAAAGTGGAGCTGATAAGCAATGGAAGGTATGAAAAAGGAGAAATCACTTGCCTGGGAAAAAAAAAACAAAACAGTCCAAGAAACTCCATTTTATCTGTTGTCCAAACAACCATAAGTTCAGATGCTCTGAACATGACACAAAGGAGTGACAAAGCCAGGCTGCCTTGACAGATATCCAATTTTCCAAGCCTCTCACAACCATCACTAGCCTCCAGATGCTCTCCAGATTGCCCCTGCGTGAGTGCTCCAGAGCCATAATCTCACAGGAAGCCAACACTTGTATGTGCTAAGATCCATTGGACAGCATCACCTGAGGATGCTACCTCTGCAAGGAAGGAGATATCTTAATTAATTAATTAATTAAGTTGATGCATGAGGCTGCCACAGAAAAAAGGCCCAGAAACACCTTGTGTTTTGAGTTGACTAATATACAGAACCTGGAAACTAAGGGATTGGATAGAAATCACAGAGCACCTTGAAGCCACTGGTTTTATGGAGCGCTGTGCCAAAGGCTGTGGCATTATGGAGCTCTTATCCCAGTGCCTTACACCATGATGCATGTTTGGTTTGTGCTCAAGGCAGAATAAAACAGAGCCTTGTTTCCCACTGGATAGCCTTAGCTATTTCCCTTAGCTGCTAAACACCCTGACCCATGGGTTCCAGTGCAGTCACACTCCCAAGACGCTTCACAGCTATGGGACAAGCATGGCTGGGACCATGGGCTGCGCCAAGTATAGAAGGAGAAAAAAGTTCCTTTCCTGTGGAGTGAGGGGAAACCCAGCAAAAGGGATTACGAGGGCGTGAGTCACCGTGTGCCTTCTGCATGACTCTGGGGACAAGGCGGCCTCTTGTTCCGGGGCTGGGGCAAAGTCACAGCTTCGCCTGTTATTATTGTTAGTCACAACCCCAGCTATACAAAGTCCAGCAGAAACCACACTTGCAAATGCCTCAACCTGAAATGTAAAATAAACACTAGGAAAATAGCTGCTACTTGCTTTCTCTAAATATACCCTTGAGGCCAGATCTGCTTCCACTGAAGTCAAGTCAAGTTTTGCAATCAGCAGCAGGGGCAGTGAGATCCAGCCCTTTATTTGGAAAGATATTAATAATCAAATTGCAGTTTTAATTTGTCACCAAGGCAGGAGTGTGATAAGGCATTTTGGTTGCTGCTATAAGTAGCTCTGAGAATTTTCAGAGGCTGTTATAGGTGCTAAAGACTTTGTGACATGCTGGCATGGCAAGGAAGGGATTCTGTGACTCTGGCATATGTCCTTGCTACAGGGAGGTGAAGAAATGCCTCTGGTCCCCCTCTAAACACCAAGGAGAGGCAACTGGTTCTGTGAAGCTGCAAGAGCAGTGGGCATAGAAAAACAGGAAGGTTTAAAGCTATAGGTCAGCTTCATTCAGTGATCTTATCAATACTTTCTGTGACTCATCTGTGACTTTTTCCCTTCTGAGATTTTTATGATGTATTCACTTCCTTCATTACCATATAAAGAGGGGGAATTTCAGCATGAAAGGTGGAAAAGTGCTAAGTTAAGGCAGTTAGAAAAACAGAAACGTTTTTAGCTTTAGCAAACTGCTGGGTCAAATCCTCCCACACTCATGGACTTTCCCAAATTCATGGACTTCATTTCATGGTGGTATATGCTGGATTGTGTTGGCAGAATGGATGACACTGGCTCTAGATGGTCACTTCCCAAGAGCTGTGTTTATGTGATAAGCACATTTCAACTGCACCATGTCATCCACTGTGTATCCAGCATAGTTCTAATTGCTGTAGTGTCGCAGCTAGAGCTTTTTGTGTTGTTCCTGGACCCCACCTGGGAAGCAGGGCCAGAGGAAAAGATGAGAAGGAGAAAGGGACTGCTACATTTCCAGGTTTCAACTCAATAGGTGCTTAGGACAATCTCTGGGAGGCATCCAGAGCTGGAAGTGCAGAGTCACTCCTGAGAACAGTTCTGACACAGCCTGTATGTCTTTAAGCACGTTGCACATATTGAAAGTGAAGACTGGTCAGCTTTGTGATTGACTCCAGAAAGAGTCAATGTAAGTTTAGCCAGACTTATTAGCTCCAATTCAGCCCTGGATTTGCTAGATACAACCTGCCGTTTGCACAATCTCTCAGGTATTTCTGCACTCTGCTCCAAGAGGGTGTATTAGCTAATGTGCAACCCAAAGTATGTTTGCAGCACTGCAGCCACAAGGATAAATTTTGCTGGAGCCAGGGTGTACTTAGGTGTTGCCACACACAGTTCACTAAAGCTTTGGACTGGATCCTGGAACACTGCTTGAGCACATGAGCACAGATGGACCCCCTTACACAGTGCCAGCTTAGTGTCAGGGCCTCTGCAGCACAGTTAATCCACAACCTGGATAATCTGCTTGTGAATAATTGAGAATTCATTGTACACCCACCTAGCACCTCTCTTTTATGGCAGGATAAACACTTCTCCATAAAAGTACTTGTAAAAGTGAATTCTACCATTACTCGCATTTTATATACATTTCCTTGATGTTTGGGGTTTTTTTTTAAATTGTAACATGAATCATGCCTTTTACTGCAGTTGAAGGTACAAACTCCAAACACTGTAGGAGCAGAAGCATTTCACCTGAAGAGCTTAGCTTAAAGTGCAGGGCACACCCAGGCAAGTAAGCAGTAGGATGCAAGCCACAGCTTTTCAAAATCTAATCCCAGGAAAGTGACTCCTGTTAATTGAAGGCTTAATTTTCTGACTTTGGGCACTGTCCTCCAGCTGTCATGTGCGATTTAGCTGTCAGATAGTCTGTTGGCACCTGGACAGTTGTACGGGATGATTTACAGTTCTGTGTCTGTCTACTGAGAAACAATCTACAGCATATAAAAATATGAAATTAACAGCCTCAGAGGTAAAGGCTTTCCTCCTTTGTCCATCTAATAGCTTTGAACTAAATTCATTGTTGGAAATGTTACAGTGCTCTGGAAAATAAAGCTCAAAAGCAATTTGAAATCGTTGGTACAGTCAATAGAGTCTGAGCCTGCAGCCCATGTTTCTTTGGTCCAGCAATTCCAAAGTCAGTGGCCTTCACTCCTTAGCTGCATCCCTAGCACCTGGGATTTCTAATCACTGGCCATGCAAAGTTAAAAAAATTACTCAAGTTACTTTTCCAGAAAAGATGAGGGGTATTCAGCCCAGAATGACCAGGTGATGAAATCTCTCTAGGCACCAGGAACAACAACACTGTCACAGCCCCTCTTGCCCTCTGTCTTGAAGCTGTGAAACTCCCATAATATCCATAAGGACCAGGACTTTCCAACTGCAGTGCTGACACTGGATGGGTGATTCGGGTGAGCATTTTATGACAGCCTTTTGTAGTCAGTAACAACCTGACTGAGGATTATTTGCCAATAGCTCAAATACACACCCTTTACAGATGAAAAAAAAAAGTCACTATGGATCGTGGCTAGTGGATTTAACTGGGAACAAAACATCAGTTACAGGAGCATGTCATAAAAACAAAGTTTGAGTTAAAGAAAAATTTCAATGAAGTCATGAAAATATCCATGGTTGTATCCCTTGATACAGCTGTGATAGGGGGCTAAGAATGGAAAGGGAGGAGCAAGAAGTGGTCTTTGTCAGTTAATATAATTTAAGTGGTTATCATCAGTCTCTGCAATTTTCTGCTTCATTTTTTCTTAATGTAAAGATTTTCTCATGTGCTCATTGCTTCTTATAGTGAAGATGAGGTAAGGGGAGAAGACGTAAACCAATTTTCCTTGAGTAGAAATTGTTACAAAAAGCTCTGAAAGAGACTGGCATGCCACCACCTGCTTTCAGCAACATGGTGGTGTTAATTTCTTCTGTTTACTCTCACACTGTTCCTATCCCCACTGAAGAAATAAAATACATGCCTTTGTTATTTACAGTCTGCACTGAGAGCAGGCATCAAGGTTGATTGCGGGTTCATGGTTGCCAGCCAGCCTCCCTGCTCCAGCAGGTGCCAGGCACCCTGAATTACTCCCATCACACCCTGCTCAGCAGGGCAGTGAGTAAGCTGATGAATTCTTATTTCTTCTGGGAGGCAACTGCCTCCCTCCCTCCACAAGGAACATCCCACATATAATAAAGGTTTATAGTCAACCGGAGCAAGACTTCAAACTCATTCCTTCCAGATTCATTCATGACAAGGGTGGGGATGCTAGACTGCTCAGCAATGTTTAACTCAACAAACACTAAAATCTCCAGAGCAATGGCCCTTTTTCACCTCTGCTTTCTTTAGATGCAGAATCAAAGACCTAGTAAGAACATCCTGCCAGCTTACGGTTACCAGAACTGAAAGAGAAGCAAGCTCATAGGTGACAAACAGAGTTTTTAATCAAAATACAGTAAAACGCAGTAGAGAATACAAGATTGTGGAGGGGGCCTCTGGCTTTAACATGGAAAGCAAGGCAGCGTTTTCCCAAAAAGCTGATTTTTAATTAGTTATCTAAAATAAAGTACTTTATCTATGAAAATAGCCTCACATCTACTCCACAAGATGAGGAGGCGCACAATGTCATGTTAAGGAGAGTGTTGTTAATGCATCAAACTCAAGCACATGCAGTGTGTACATCTGAACCATGAAGCCTGAACAGTAAGAACAATTATTGCCTATTTCTGGCTATGAGTAAAAAAAGGAGTATTTAATTTCTTCAAACAAAACAGAAAGTAAGACTATCTTATTTCATCTGAGCAAGATCAAGGGCTCTCTGTTGCAGAGGCCCATTTTCCATGTTCTCCAGAAAGGACTTGCATCCCTTAATGTTGGTGCAAATAGCCAAACAAACCCTTGCACTAACCTGCTTCATGCACCTGACATAGCTGCAGCATGTCAAATTTCATCAAGTATGACTTTGGAGATAGCAAGCAGCAGCAGAACAGGTTAGACAGCAGAGAAACTTGTTAGTTTCAGAAGGTCTGCATGGAGAAGGATCATGCAGAACTGAAACAAAATTTACATAAACATTTCCAGAATTTCCTGATGTTGACTACTCACAGAAATAGTAGAGAGCAACAAGTGGCATGGCTCTCTCCAGTATGAATTCTCCAGGATTTTCTAAGCTAGGAAGTCTCACTAGATGAACAGAGATTTAAACTACCCACATTAAAGGAAATTCGGGGAGGAGGTGGAGAGATTATCTTGCACTACTTTTTATGTTTCAACTGGAAAACTGATTCACAACTTCTGAAAATAAATTTTCAGGGGTACTGTTGATAATTTGGGGTTTTGAACCCAGAAACAAGTGGTTTCAGTGTCTTCCCTTTTCTGAAATTGGTTTTCCTTTTGTCCTAAAGCATTCCTGTGTGTTCATGAGCCATGAACAATATCATGGTTTGGGCTAGCACACTGCAAGGCCCCAGCACATTTTCCATCTCAACATCTCACTAATTTTGCACATTAGACATAACTGAAAAACACCAATTTAATTTTATGAATAATTCTGAATTTTGGTCTTCTGGTATGGAATACAAGGAGGCCTTGAAGATGTGTCAAGAGACAACTGCCTGTCCCAAAACCACCAAGAGTCAGGGCAACTGGACTGGGATGAAGAATAGAATGATATTCTGAAAACCTTAACTGCACTAGGTTTCTTGAAGTCTTTACCCTGTTTCTGTCAGCTCCTAGAGAGGGCCTTAAGGAAGATGTGAGCTGTACTTACTCTCGACAAGAGTAAGTAAGAAAAGTTACTGTAATGGACACAAGTTTGCAAAACGTATCAGGCTCTCTGAATCAAGACTTTAATTCAGTAGGAAAGGGTAGAGAAGGATGTCATTAGAAAATTTACCTGGTTCCAATAGGAATCTCTTTGACACAAAAAGACGAGCATGCCAAGTTTCATGGTGAGCTCATGAAATAAGAGACTATCACTGAACACCTATTGCAAAACTCCAAAACAATTCCTTTTATGCAAGCTGGACTTGCATCAAATTCTCCAGTGTGTTCTTGAAGGGCCATATAGGAAGAAGTTAGGCAGGAATGAAAGATTTGCTGACAGATTTGGGGAACTTGGTACTAGGAGAAGTAGAATGTGTATCAGGCCTCTTAAAGGACAAAAGTGCTCCATGTGAGCTTGCAAGATGAAAGACTGTCTTAGGTACTCTTATTTATGAGCTTTTAACTTTACAGTGCATTTAAAAATCAGAGTTTACAAATACTGAAAAGAAAAGAAAGACGATTTCTTTTGAAATTGGCAGCTGTGCAAGTAGGAGGAAGTACTATCCACTCCACCTTGCTTCGTGCCTGGCTCTGGGAAGATCCTGGCTCATTCCAAAGGAAAGAGTCAGTGCGTGTGGTACTATCCAGTGAAGCTACCCAAGCTGAGTCTAGGAAAGCGGCACTTCCCGGCATGGACCTCTGAAGCAAGAAATACTGCTACATTATTTTTTCCAAGAAGCTCCAGAGTTTGTTAATTTTCATTTGCAGAGCATCAGGAAACCATTCCCACTAAAACTAATCAGCAGCTATCACCCAGTGTTGAAGGATACCTTTAGACTCCCCTGGACTTGGCACCCTCCAGACTGGTTTGTCAGACCCCATAAATTTAAAAGAAATTTAAGGAAAAAAAAAATAATAATAAAAAAGAAATACCCTGCTGAACTTTTCTGGTTTGCTGTTCTTGTAACATATATGAAACAGATCTGACAGGAGAGTTTCCTTCAGCTCATATCTCAGCAGTAAGGGTATGGGCTTTTTTTCTTTCTTTTTTTTCAACAACTTTTACTAAAAATAACTCCTTTAAGACTATGGAAGGAGATTTCCAGCCATGTAAGTTCAGATGTGCCTGTGTTCATTCAGAAGGTTGATCTGGATTTAATATGCACAGCCCTGTCAATACCTTGTTAAGCCCTCTGGCACCAGAGGGTCCAGGCAGCCACTCTGCATTGTATCCCAACCCCAAGCATCAAGAGGGATGTAATCCATCACATCAGCTCTTGAACCAAAACTGCTGCAATTATATGCTCTCAATGTGGGCCCATTAACCTATCAAAAAGCATTTGAGAAGGAGTGTAATGTTGTCAGTTATTGTTCACGGGGGAGGAGTGAAGATAATTCTTATCTTGCAAATAGATTCATGCAAAACCAATTGCAGTTTGTGTTTCTCTAATTGATTTAACCCATTTTCTAGTCTATGAGAATTCCAGGCTCGAGTGCTCACACACACACACAAAGGGTAATGCCATTTCCCAAGAGTGGATTAGAGGGACAGCCTGTGCCTGGCCCACTCCAGGAGTGCAGAATCTAGTCAGCCACAAAGAGCCAAGCATGTTCCCAAGAAAGGGAGGAAACACCAAAGGAGATGGAAAAGGTGGCAAAGGCAGTGCTATTCATACCAAACAGCAATGGGTGTGGCAGTATTAATATTCACATCCCACTTGGGTGCTTCCATGTATCAGCAGCAGTTAGAGGTAAGCTGCACCCACAGCACTTTTTGTTTCCACAAAGTGAGGCTGGAGAGTTCAATAGTCTCCAATAACCTAGTCATCCCCTTTGCAAACAGGATGACTCCCTGGCACTCAAAGCAGTCCTCTGTTGGGAAATAATTGCTACAAGTAAGAATAATAGTTTGCTAAGCTTCACTGAAAGAAAAAGAAGGGGCTCCAGATCAGGTAAGCCTGGATACAAAATGTTCAGAAAATTTCCTGTCCTGTTTACAAAGTGGGAAGTATGTCCTGTAAGCCCTCACTTTGGTGGAGATCTAGAAGAGGAGACCATTGTGATTGTGACAGTTCTTATGTTCCTTGAGTAATCAAGAGAGAAAGCATCCATATAACTTAAATCTCTGTCATGATGAGATAGGGATCCTTAGAAGAAAAACCCTCTTTAATCAGGGACAATAGTTCTCCTAAATTAGTCACCAAATAAGTGTCTGCAGTTAAGCAATGTTATCTGCACCTTCACAGGTAATCCAGGGCTCTCTGAAGTTTGCCAGTGCTGGCTCCACGCTGATTAAAGCACTGATGAGCCAGAGTCACCCTTTTCCAAGAGGCACAGGAAAAGAGCTGTCCTGCCCAGAGCCAAGGGATGGTGCAGGCATTTCTATACTCCCTACATAACAGAGAGACCTTGGGAGAACTCAGCTCCTCACCAACAGCACCCTCAGCAGCATTCAGGCCCTCATCAGCTTTATGTTGATGAGAAAACAGAGGAAACACAAGGTCCACTGGCTCATGCTGGACAACTCAGAGGAGCATCTTGTGAATGGACATGACAAATTCAAGTCTCTCTGTCTCTCTCTCTTCCTCGACACAATACATTGCACAGCCTCTTCCCAGGTGACAACCCAGCCTCTGCCATGACTGCCAGAGGAGAGTGCATGATGACACAGCCTACATTCTCAAAAATAAGGTCCTGTCCCTCCTTGTGACTCCTGCCAAACCAAATCTCCTGGTGATGTCTTTCCATTGCTGAAAATAATTGTCACTGGATTCCTTTTGTTCTGATGACTTACACACATCACAGAGGATGCTGGTCCAAAAATAATAGGACAGATTCTTTGAATATTTGCAGTCTTGCAGTCTATTTCCTTAGTTTAAACAGGTGGAGGAGTGAAACTATGTTCATCTTGTACTTTCCCCCAAACCAGGTTGTAGTGACTACTGCTGGAGGATTTCTGGGCTGCTGGATGGCAGGTCAGACTTACCAAAGCAAGCCTTGTCCCCTTTCTTCTGTCACTACATCCTTCCTTACCCATGTTGTAGTTGTGGAGGACTGTATTTTACTCTGTTTGTTTGTTCATTTGTTTGCTTGTTTTTAATTCTAACAAAAGAAAAAAAAAATTGCCATTCCTAAGATATTTCCATTTGCTATGGAAAAGGACTAGAAATACACACATTTGGAAAATGAAAGCTTGGAATCTCTTTAAATTCATAGTTCTCTTAGATGAGTGGGGCCGGTGGATGCAGACTGCATGGAGCCTAAAGGCCAGCTCTGTACAAAAGGGCAGAGGCAGTTCCTGTATGTGCTCCATAACAGCATGACACATAGCAGTGCTTTTGGACGAAGGGATGTAATTTTTATGTGAAATTGTTCCTTAGCTGTATATTTCTTTGTCCTCTGCCCATGGGAATAATGCTATCAGTCCAAGAATGAAAGACTCCTTTAAACTTCTCCATGAAAATAGGTTTGTTGTTAGTATTTCTTCCCGACTGGAGAAGCTGACAGGTTGAGGCAATACTAAAAGCTTCATGGCAATGAAGAAGGGTACCTGAAATCTGAACATTTTTAAACACACACAAATACACACTCCATTGAGAGCTACCCTTTCCAAAATAGGGTGGCATGTGGGGACTGTTCGGATAAAATTACTTCAGTAATTCCTCCCTGTCCTATAAACTGAATTGATAAGATTTAGGCTAACATTTCATCTTGACATTACTAATACATCTATGTGAGCATTCAGTTTACACTTTCATTACAGCCTGTCAGATTAGATCTGTATACCTGCTACCCACTAACAAGGGTACTATTGATTTTTCATTATATTCAAGTATTTATTCTCTTCAATTGAGCACATTCTATTTATTTTGGCATGGCTAACAGAGAAACCAAAGCAACTTAATCTCTTCTCAGAAAGAAGATTTAAAACTTGACAGGCATCAGAGCTTCAACAAACTGTTTGTTCCCATAGCAGTCTGTAATAAAAAATTGTTCTGCTAATTACTTTATTCACTGTTTATTCACTTAATTTTATAACTAAATCTGCAGTGCAGAGTGCAGGCAGAGGTGGTCTGCAGGTTATGGAGCAACTTTTCTTCCAGAAAGACTTGAAATGTACTGGCAATGTGTTTTGTGATCTTGTGGCTCAGTTCTGAGGCTCAGTCAGGTACCCACCAGGCATCCTCCATCTCAAGTGTCATCCTGCTTTCTACTGCAAAAGCATCTACAGTGAAGAGCAAAAGCAGTTTATAAAATTATTTATAATCAGTAGGAGTTTAGCAATGAGTGTTGTCAGGTGGTTTAAAGAAAAAAAAAAAGGATTCCAAACGTGGGTTTTTTTTTTTTTTCTGATAAAACTCTTGATTTGACGATTAAATATTCTTCTAGCAGTAAGTTCCATCAAGTGATGTGGTTGTTTCCCAGCTGGATTGAAGTGGACAGGCTCTGTCCATGTCAACCCATTTGGGGCTGGCATTGCCCAGGGTCAGTGGGGACCACTCAAAGGCTGCAGCAGCTGGGCGCCCTCTGTCCTGGTCCACCTAACATTTTAATAGCAAGAGTACCTGTGGAGATTGGTTTAGACACTACTGGCGATCCCATGCATGGTGTATATTCAAAATTAAGTAAAACCTGAGAACACTACAAACACATGTCTATTTGAAAACACATTTTCAAGCACATGTACGTTTGAAAGGTTTCAACCATGCCTTTTTCTCCCTCCTCGAAGCGGATGTGCAGTGGTGTGCTCCTATACTGGCACCTAGTGGGGAGTGCTAGGGAGATGGGCAAGTGGGGAGGGCAGGCTGCGCTGACAAACACGCTCACCCCGCCGAATACCTGGGACACTTTTCTTTTATCCTGGTTCTTCAGAAGCGCTTCTGGATTAGCACATTTTTAGCAGATTTCCTGCTCGCTGCTGCTTTTGCAGCCTTCCTCTTCTCTCCAGCAGCTATGCCAGACTCTTTCCTGAGAGCCTTCACCATCCCAAGCCATCTGCTCCCAGCCAATCCTCTGGGACTGTATCCTCCTTCATACAAGCGGGCATCTCCACCTATGATCCCTTCCTCCTGTTTTTTTTTGCTGGATCTCCTCATAGAAGCCAATGCACTTTTCCTCCTCCGGGTCCCCCTGCCTTGACCTGGGCCTAACAGGTCTCTCAGGAAAGCTGGCGACCACTGGTGTTGCTTCCTGCCCCATAGCTTGTGCTCCCTCTCTGGCCTCAGAGGAAAGGGCTGCCTCTTACCCAGCAAAGGACTTCCTCCACCAGTTCCCATCACCCTCAGGAATCTTGTGTCCCACAATTGTCCCATTTTAGCTGAAACAGCAGAAGTCTCAACCTACCACTTCTCCCAAGGTCCACCCTACATCATTAGAACTTTGGAAAGGAAACACTACAAAGACATGACATTCTGCCAAAAAACATTCTTCTTCTTCCCATCTTTACAAAAAGGACAGCTCTCCTGAGGAATCTCCAAAGTTGGTCTCAAATACGCCAACCCAAATTAGACCTCCTGAGTATCCCAGTGATACCAGCATAATTGTATCTGTTCTATACTCCCCCCCCCCCCCCCCAGCAGTTAAGGCAAATATTTTCAAGCATTTAAAGCAGCAAGAGCATTTTCAAGGTCAGCTTCTTCCAGCAAGGAAGTGGACAACAGAGGGCAGAGATTAATTGCAGTCCTACAGGACAGCTGACCACCAGACAGATGTGCTTCCCATGCACTGCACTATTTTACTTTTAAATTCAGTGAGGAGCAACAGAAACACCTGCCGGTTCCCTAGGGTTATTTCTTGCCCGACTAAGGATTTCCTAAACTTCTCTCCCATGAGCTAGAAGTCCAGTCAGTGGGTGATGTCTTTCCTTTTGTCCTTTTGTCTCTTCCATTGTGGAAGAAGTCTTTGCTTCCATCTTGAAGGAATCTCATTGTTGGTTATGTGGTTAAACAGCCCTCCATACCACATGGCCCATAGCCATGCTTTACAGCCTGTTTCTAGCTGCACCGTGATTCAGCTGAGTTTTCCATTGAGCAGTTGATGTGAATGCTAAACCTATTCAAGGCTAGCAGCATTTCTGTGATTCATTCAAGTTGAGGAAACACTGGAAATTTATTAGGATGCCTTTACAGTCCCGGAAATTGCTATGGGACTCTGTCAGTAACAAAGGAACAGGAAAGGCTCACAGTTTTACTGCGCTTTCTCATCTGCATTAGGTAACGCAGCCTTTATCTTTGTTTTGGTTTTTAAGTGAAACTCTGTCATGGACTGAGGCTCTGTGAGACTTCCTGATTCTGCAATTTTATCATAAGTTTCACTATTATTTGGTGCTTTCTGTAATGCTCCAGCTATTGGAGTCACTTGATTTTTCTACCCGAGAACCAAAACTCCATCCCTTGCAACAGTGAAGAGCAGCAAAAAACGTTAACTAAAGCTACTCCCAAGCCAGATGGCAAAGGAAAGCTAGATCTCATGTTTAAGTTTCAGGACATTTTTACACCACTGATTTTAGCTTATGATTTCTGAATCTCTGAGTGCTGTTGGGGATATTATCTGGAAGAAAGGGGAGAAGGAAAAGAAGCCATTTACAGCTCTTTGGCCCTCTCTTTGCAATAGCCTCAAGCCATCTTAGCATACCAGCTGAAATCAAGCAGTTGTCAGCAAGTTTGGCTATTTTTTTTCCTTCAGGCTCAATCCTCCAACCTACAGAGGCAGGTATCTGCAGTCAGCTGCTCTGCCCTCTCAGCAATGTGTCACACCAGACTTCCCTCCCCTGATGGCTGCCAGAGCAGCCGTAGCCAAGCAGCAACAAGGCTTGGGATTAAGGTAGAAATTTTTTTCATAGTTTGAAAAACTAGACCCTGGTTTATGCAGATGGGTGCACCCAAGCCACGGAGTCCTGGGGAACTCTACCATGTGTGCTGCTGCCCTTATCTCTCCCCGACAGCGCTGTGCTGGGTGTCAGTCACACCGGCGCCAAAGGCCTTCTGGCTCCTGACACCCAGGGACAGATGTGGGGAGATGTGAGCACTGGCCATGCTGCAGGAGACAAGGCACAGCAGGAGGGCTCACGCTTTGCCTTTGCTGAAGCCCCGGATCTACTCTGACAAACGCCCTAACTGGGAAGAAATCCTTGCATTCAGCCAGCACAGGAGAAGGGGATCCCATAACCACCTTTCCCTTCCTCACTCTCACTGGGAGCTGGTGCACCCCGGGGTGTTCCTGCCAAGGCCACACAGTCTGTGCCTCCCCTGCACGAGCATGCTGAGTGCAGCATCCCACCTCCCATGGATTTCTTCCTTGTACAGTGAGGTTTATTTCAGCACTGCACACAGCAAGAGAGGAGAACATGATGCAGCTTTAGCAGCCATGGCAGAGAACTACATCATTTACACCACTGAGTCAACCAAGAGCTCAGGAGAAAGGTACAAACCTCAGGTCATTTCTGGGAAGGCCATCCTTTCTGGTGATTGGTCTCTTCCCAAAATGCCCATAGCAGTGATATTAGGGCCAGTAGTGTTTTTGTTAAAGAAAAAAAATCTTCTAGAGCAGTGCATAGTAGCCCACAGCCTCGGCTCAAAGTACCTTCTGTAATTTAATACAAGTTGTAACAAACTGGTGTTACATAGAAAGAGAGGGAGCAGCAGAGGTAATAGAGCGGCCCTTTGGATACTTAGATCTTGAGCTTCATGACTGTGAATCCTTCAGGCTGGGATTTTCAAACAGCCTTAGGTAGTTGGACTTACAAAAGGATGGACTGAAAAAAAAGGCATAACCCCATTTTCCCTTTTAGTATTTTACAATATCCATAATCTTTTGAGCCCTCTGCTCATATTCATGACTACTTACTCCAACAAGGAGTAATGTTATATGCTGCAAAAAGAAGCCTGCTTGTTTTTAAGACATGTGGTTGTGTTTCAAAATAGCATAAAATCTTCTTGGTTGCTGATAGAGAAAGGCCACAGTCAAACAAAAAGACTGATGGATTGGAACTCAAAGGGAAAACCGGCCTTTAGGGATACCGAACAATGTTCACACAGCACTCAGTTATGAAGCCTTCATTATGTACCAATTTAAGTTTATACATACCAAATGTTCTTGAGTCAGCAAAACAAGAGGGACTGCCTCATTCCAGAATATCTTTTTTCCATCCTTACGATGGATTTTTTAAAATAAAGGATCATCAATAACCATGACAGGGTTCCCTCAGAGGATGGACATCCCAGCATGCCATGAAGTTGTCTCTCCCGAGAAGAATTTCCACAGGCTTGAAGGAAATCATAAACTATTTAGGAGGAATGAGATTCACAAAGCCCTCCCAGCCAGCTGCGTCACTGCTTGTGAGCAGGTCCTGGAGGACAGCTAAAGGCACTAGACCCCATCAAGGAAAGTCAACAGCCAAGAACCTCGCCCAGTTGTGAACAGATGGGAAAGAGAGAAGACGAAAGAGAAGAGTGAGGAAGTTCAAATCTCCTCATGCTCTCTAAACATTGGCTTTGGGAATATACACTATGTACATGTATTGCTAACAATATAACAGTACTTGTGTCCAAAGCTTACAGAGGCAGTCACCAAATAAATTGAATGAGATTTTAAGAAAATTACAAACTTCCAGCCCTGAGGAGCCTTTGCCGGGGAGCTGGACCAGTTGAGGGTGGTTAACACCTTTTACAGATACTGCTGTGCTTCATTAGATATTGCACCACACCATCATCAGTCACAGATGCCAAAGTTTGTCCAAGGCCTTGATGAGGAGGTACAACAACAGAGCTGATCTCGGCTGGGGCTAGCTTTAAAGACTGACCCGTTTGCTGAATACTCAGGAATCATTTTGTATCAGAACAAGAGTCTGGCAGTGGCAAGTCTCCCCACCATTCAGACACTTACCCCACCCCTTGGATTAGAGATGTGCCCACCTCTGTCTACAGCTGATCTCTCCACTCACTTTAGCAGGAGCAGCTCACTGATAAGATAATCAAACCAAATGGTTTGTATTAGATGGCAGCTTAGTTCATCTTTTAAAGAAAGCAATTCAGTTAGGCACAAAAATAGCATCCAAACCAGCAGCCTGTTTTTCAAGAACTGCTAAGCACTAGTTATACGCCCTGTATAGTTCCAGCATATAGATATATAAATAAATTAGTTAATTTTAAAATATATATATGCACACATATCCCATCTATATACTGTTTAATTTCAGGAGATCACTCCTTGCTTTTGTAAAACAGGTCCCTTGGGTACCTAAGAATATATTTGGGAAACTGATTTCAGGCTTTTTCTTTTTTTCCTATTTTTTCTCTTCTTTTTTTTTTTTTTTTTTTTTATTAATCTTGGCCATAAATTCTATCATGAATAAGTCAAAACCCCATCTGCTCTAAATTTACACTTGATTTCATGCACAAATAGGGTTCACACATGTAAGTCCTGTCATTTGTGTGTTCCCATAGGCAGTGCATAAATTATCTATGCACCAAACAAGAGGTCGGTCAGCTTTACCTCGTGTGCTGCTGAGTAAGTGCACATCAAAGGGCATATTGTGCTCCTGGAATGAGAATGAGGAGTCCTGACATGGGTCTCCAACTCCACAGAGAAATGCTGCTTTCCTTGGACACAAAGAAAGCCCCTAAAACCGTTTTTTAAAGTCTGCCAGAATTATTCAGCCAATGGAAAGTTCAGAAGGAGCCAGGGTATGGGTTAGCACTAACAGCTAAACAGTAGATCTCACAAAGTTGTTTGAAACCTGGTTTTGGTCTTAGAACAGGCAGTAGTTAGAAATAATGCCCATTTTATGACAGAGGTGTGGGAAGCTTAATGTGAAGTTATAATGCTTCTATGTGGTCAGTATAAAAGGAGGTAAGACACATTCAAAATCTGTTAGATGGAGACTATCAAGCTCATGTGAAAATCACAGGGTAAATGCAGATCATACAATGTGAAGTTAAATACGGAATGCTCCTGCAAAAATGTGCTATCTGCAAAAGGGTGCTCAGCAGCACAGGGGGTGCCATGTCACTCCTTCAGACCCTTTCCTAGGTGAATGTTGGAAGACAAGTCCTTTGGAAAATTTGACATCTCGCTTTGGCTATTTTATGCTCTGGTCATAATCTGTACAAAAAGCAGGGTCTTAGTGAGAATTGAGGAAGGAAAAACACTGACTCTGAGTGGATCTTTCCCAGATAGATAAATTAAAAACATAGTAAAACACAATGACTACCACAGTTTGTAAATTAAGGGAGTAACTGGTGCATAGTGAGGCACTGATGTATAGCCTGGAGGAGTAACAACTTCATCGAAACTACAAACAATTCATTTAAAAAAAAATACTTTGAAGAAAAAAAATTGTCTCCAGACCAGCTTGTGAATAAAGCACACCAAAAAGCAACTCTAATACTCCATTAGCAGCACAAAAATGGAACTACCCCCTAAGTCTGGCATAAAATTTAATTACTTTTTGTTAGAAATACAGCTGTTTTGACATCTCAAGCTAACTGCTCTAGTGCTGCCTGGACAATACTCAGCACCAAAAAATACAGTGCCCTTCACAGGCATCTGAAGTTGTTTGAATGGAGCTCAGGCCAGGCTCTGCTCCAAGCCCTGCGGCACTGACAAAGGCCATCAACCCACACCACACTTCTGCTGCCTGAACTGAGCCATTCTGACCACGAGGCAGCACCTCCAAAGAGAGACATCTGTCAGAGTCATCTGGCTGTCTCTGAGTGGTGACACCCTGTGAAGTGCACCTCATGTCATCTGGCCAGTTGGGCCATGGGAAGAGGGAATGAGTTTTGTTTGTCTTAATTTCATCCATCTTTCCATCCCCAAGGCCAAAGCCATCACCTTTAAGCCAGTCTAGCAGGATCCCTCTGGTGACCTGATGAGAATGGGAGTCACAGGTTCAGAAAACGTGCAAGCAACAGAGCGACAGATTCACTAGTTTAAAGTGGAGGGGAAAAAGAGTCCAACATCTCTTCCTCCAAAATCAGGCCACAGCCATTTGTGTTAAAGCAATAGTGAGATTCCCAAAGTGGTCATGAGAGGCTAGGCACAGCCCTAAAGGCCTCCAAGAAGATTTCAGTTTCTGGGTGTCTTTTTTGGAAGTAGTTTTTTATTTCCCTGATTCACAGATGTTCCTTTCTTCCAAAATCCTGAGGGATTTTATTTTCCTTTTTTTCCCCCTTTTCCTCAAGGATAACAAACAGTCCCATTTGCAGCTTCCTGTTACATTTCATGCTTGTTACTTCTAAAAGATACAGAAAAACTGTCTTCAAGTCTTACTCAAGATTTGGACAAAGTTTCAACTGCTTTAAAAAACAAACTAAACTTACTTCACATTAAGAGTCAGACTGGTGATTATTTAACATTAAGTGTCTTGCTTCCTTTATGAGCAGAATTTTATGAGAGCTAGTTTAACAACCACATGGGTACAAGTATGGAAGTCCATAAAGAAAAAGAGATTTTACAGAGGCAAATGTATGCCCAGGTATGGTTTTTAGATGTTCAAGTGATACACAGATGTAACATATATATGTAGAGGTACAGTCAAAATCTACATCTCAGTCTTACTCAGATATTAAAATCAGAGACTAATAGGCAGAACTTGGCGAGACATCTTCTGGAGTTCAAGTAAGGAAGACTTTTGACAAAGAATGCTCCAGTAAAAATATGTCTTAAGACTTTTTTTTTTTTCTCTACTTCTTCAGTCAAAATACCAAATTCAATCAAAAATAGCAAATAATTTTTTAATCACTTCCCTGACTTTGTAATACACTGCTAGCTTACACTAGCATACTGTCTGTATGCTAGGAGCTCCATGTAAAAAATGATTAATTCCTCAATCATTAAGAAAACATGCAGTACCAGCATTAGCTTGTAACTTTTCAAATCTTGGCAGAGCTTGCATTCAACCTCTCAGCTTCCACTCAACTTTCTTGTCTTGTTTTTAAGTTTGTTACTTTTAAGCACAACTAAAGGAATTCACTCTCCCTCCTCCCCTCCTCAAAACCAGACTTTTGCATCAATCAGTCTCACTGGCACCTTCACTGCTAGGCTTCATATATTTCTAAGCTGTGATTGCAGATAAGTTCTTTAAAACAAAAACTTTAAAAATCCAAGTTTAACAGCATCTGAAGGTTAAATACTGTGCAAAGCGAGAGAAGACAGTGACAGGAGAGCACTCAATCACCATATAGTTTCTGATCCCAATGAAAGCATCCTTTGAGAGTCTGCCTAGTTGTTGTCTAGCTTATATGATACAGTGCAGTGCCCATCAGCACTTCTGTTTGGGGGTTTGCTGCTTAGAAATCACCAGCAGGCTCATTACTCATAAATCAGAAGAAGGCTTTCAACCAGGCCTGGGAATCTGGAGACACTGCATGGAGAGGGAGCTCTGTCTGCTCCATGAGTTTCAGGCCATGGTGGGGGTTAGCTTGGCTTCCTACCCCGGTGCATTCAATCAAGTGAATTGCACAATCATGCTGCTTGGCTCTACTTAATGTAACGTTTCCTGAAATGTCATTCGTGAGCAGTACAAGTTATGGTTGTTGGAAGGGGTGCGGGGTGTCCACAGTTTATTAATGTAAAAGAAGGTATCTCAGGGAGAAGGGAAGACAGGAAGGTATTCTGACCGTTGATAGACTGAAAAGTGCCTATGTAATTATTGTGTACTTTTTGTCCCTGCAACACCAGGTGGGAAGGATCTCCTTGCAGCTAGATAGGTTCCCACTGATTATAGTAGTCATGGGGTATCTTGTAGGCTGCAGTCTGATTTTGCAAATCTTGACCTTAGAATTTGCATCTAAGTGTTCTTCTTTGTTGATATTTAAATAAGTCTCACCTAAACTGAAAAAAACCCAAGAGAAAAATACTTGGAGAAAGAATTCTTGTCCTCAGAGGCTCTGGAGATGCCTCATTCCATCTCCTCTGACAGGACATAGGTTGAACAAAATAGATTGCTTGAGGTGTGTCTTTCAATATGATTTCCAGAACAGGAATTTCTGCAGATGGACAAGATAGCATTAGTAGTAATCCCCTCACAGGATCAGGACTTCAGACTCCGAAATTGTCTTTCGAAAGAGAAGGGTCAATGCAAATGAGTGTTGGTCCATTTCGGATATGTATGTATAGATACAGTCTTTAAGTTGATCAGTACACACACCAATTTAATATGTAGTCTCTGTATTTCAACCACCTCCGAGGTTCCAAAAAACTGCTGAGGCCAAGGGGAGCTTTCCAGTGATATCAGTGTACTTTGCAGCAGGGCACTCACCTAAAAACCCAAAGGTAAGAAGCTTTCTTGTTCTTCTCTTATCTGCTGAGAGAGACAGAGTCCATTTTAGTGCTGGTGTAAACAGAGATGTATGTAGTTGAGGAGCATCAGTAATTTAAAGTATCAAATAACTGGCGTCCACCTGGGACGATTAGTGTATGAAATACACTAGTGATGTCTCCTGCCTCTCTCACCATGGAAATGCTGAATAAGCAAAAAGGTAGTAGGATGGGTAATAGCATATTCCGCAGGGAGAATAAACACTATTACTAATTCAAATCCATCATTTGTGTTAAGAGAGGAAAAGGTGGTTCATCCCAACTCTTCTCTACTTCAGTATAAAGCAGCTGATTTTTAGTCAGGGGCGTTGTGTCACTGAAACAGAGACTGCTAGCTGGATTACCAAGAAAACCTGCAAATTAATTAAGGTCCATACAGCCAAAAATAATAGCACTTAAAAGTTGTTTGGCCTATATCTGTTGAGAACAGACATTTCTCTGCTCTGGTAGCTGTGGAGAACTAGAACCTCAAGGAAAAAGAATGCAATATATTGACTGATATCTGTGCATTTTGGAAAGTTCACTGGCTGCTCTTTATACTCTTCATGTTTCTGCCTTTCAGTCTGTACTTCTACAAGATCCTCCTGTAGAATAAGATTCAGTAATCTGCGTTATTAGGACCACATCCATGTTGCTGTTAGCAGCCAGCACTGAGGCAAACACATTTCTACTTTAGAATAGCATAAAAAAAACTGCAGTAAAATCATGGAAATTACTAGTAGTCAGTAAAAAATGATAAATAATTGGGTACCACAATATGTTTCTATTTCTGTATTTCCAGCCACACAGTTTTTCAGTAGATAGTGGGAATGTGCAGTCTTCTTCTTAAAATTTGCCATCATCACAGCATCACCACAAAATCTGTGAGCATGAACAAAACAACCTGTGTGTTGTACGCCCTGTTGATAAGGTTAAGAAGTGCTCTCAGAGGATGACAAAAGTCAAATGCCAGGTATTTGCTCAAATGCTGTACCTCGAGACTAATTTTAAGTCTATGTGGCCAGTAATCTACCATGTTTCAAAAGGGTTCTGCTAGAAAAGCAGGGGTATTAGTAGATATTTTTCTGTAAATTTTACAGAACTGGGACTGTGACTTTGTTTATTTAAAAAAAAAGGCTTTGACTCTGACTCAGTTTCTGAGAATCATCAGTGAAACAACTGACAGAAGTAAAATGTTATTTTACTGAAAATATTTCTAGAAGAATAAAAAGAGGCTGTGCTGTTTTGGGCTGGGATAGAGTAAATATTTCTCATAGTACTTGGTATGTGGAAATGGTTAGGGTTAGAGTTAGGGTTTAGGGTTAGGGTTAGGGTTAGGGTTAGGGTAAGGGTTAGGGTAAGGGTTAGGTTTAGGGTTAGGGCTAGATTAGGTTTAGGGTTAGGGTTTGGTTTAGGATTGGGGTTAGGGATAGAGTTAGGGTTAGGGTTAGGGTTAGGGTTAGGGTTAGGGTTCGGGTTAGGTTTAGGCTTAGGTTTAGGCTTAGGATTATACTTAGTGTTAGGGTTAGGGTTAGGTTTTAGGATTAGGGTTAGGGTTAGGGTTAGGGTTAGGGTTAGGGTTAGGGTTAGGGTAAGGCTTAGGTTTAGGCTTAGGATTAGGTTTAGGGTTAGGGTTAGGGTTTGGGCTAGGGTTTGTTATAGGTTTAGGGTTAGGGTTAGGTTTAGGGTTAGGCTTAGGTTTAGGCTTAGGCTTAGGGTTAGGTTTAGATTAGGGTTAGGGTTACGATAGGCTTAGGGTTAGGCTTAGTGTTAGGGTTAAGCTTAAGGGTTAGGGTTAGGGTTAGGGCTAGGGTTAGGTTTAGGGTTTAGGCTTAGACTTAGGTTTAGGGTTAGGCTTGGGTTAGGTTTAGGCTTAGGGTTAGGGTTAGGGTTACGTTTAGGTTTAGGTTAGGGTTTAGGGTTAGGGTTAGGTTTAGGGTTAGGGTTAGGGTTAGGGTTAGGCTTGGGTTAGGTTTAGGCTTAGGCTTTAGGTTTAGGGTTCTTAGGTTTAATCTTAGGTTTAGGGTTAGGGTTAGGGTTAGGTTTGGGCTTAGGCTTTAAGCTTAGTCTTAGGGTTATGGTTAGGCTTAGGCTTAGGCTTAGGCTTAGGG
>NC_071530.1:107124395-107129395 GCF_026979565.1 Vidua chalybeata
CAGTTCGGACACAATGACACTTTTTGGCCACACCTCAAATTTGTCAGTAAGTAAAATACTTGCTTCTGTGACATCATCATGTTCAAGACCTAGACCTCCACTCATCTCCCATGTTCTCAAGATTATCCCTACATCAGCTTACTTTATAGTCCTGCAGTTCTTTCCTTTTCTATGATAGCAATTACCAAGAAAAAAATCATGCATGCCTTTAGACCTGTCTTCTTAATGTCCTTTTACAAAGAACTCAATTCTACAAAGCTTTCAGAATGGAAATATTTTACCAAAATGAAAGGAAAAAGACAAAATAAAAAGATGGAACTCAGGATGCCCAAGATAAGGTTGTGCCTCTCAGACAGGGATACATAAATTTCAATAGCCCTCTTGGAAATTTCATTATGCATTTCTGTTGATGTATTCCTGTTAATAAAATTGTTTGGAGACAAACAAAAGAAAATTCCAGGAATTATTACATGCATATGTAATAATCAAAGGAATAATCCAGAGTACTATTCACCAAACCAGTACTTTTTTTTGCTACTTCTATCAGCACAGCATTTTGATCCTGTTCCCCAACCTGAAGTGCTAGGAATAATGATCAGTTTTAATATGACCTCATAAATAATGTAATAATAAACCAAGAGGATCTCATTCCTTATTCTGATTGGAGGAAAATCAATTGCACATTGCCTGGAAATGACGGACTTTCCATTACTGTTATTTTCTAATTGCATTCAAACACAATGTCTTGTATGGTGCCAGACAGTCATGCAAGAAGTTTTGTAGGTTTTTTTTTTTTTTTTTTGCCATTTTGCTTTTAAGAGAAAGCAAGATTTCCATTGTTGCAAATTAATTAAAAATAAACAGCTACAACCCCCAGTAAATCAATTACTACCACAGTTAATGAAAAGTTGGTTGGTGTAAACTACTCTTGGCTTCACATTAGGAGGCTTAACACACAAGAATAAGAGTAATACAAGAAGTAACAATGTTGTGGCTGGAACACTAATGGCCACTTTCTCTCCTTTAAAAAAAACACAAGTAAATCCTTAAACAAGTGCAATTGTGTGCAGTAACAGGACTTTTTGGGAGTAGCTCCACTCTGCTTCCATGCTGAGCACCAGCAGACTTCTGGAGCTGTGGGCTGCAGAAAGCTCACCTCTTTTATTCCTGTTCCTCTCTGCCTGTTCCTTCCCTACCTCACCAACTGAAATAAAGGGTCCCATTAAAACAAATAAAAAAACAAAAAACCCCTCCCCCCAACAACAACAACAAACAAACCAACCCCCCCAAGCCCAACCCAAAACAACAAAAAATCTACACAAAACCCCAGTCTCTACTGCATGTATGGACCTAAGAACATAGGATGGGAGTAATGATAGAATTTATGGAGGTGCAAGGTTCCACTGGATTTGTCACTGTTGAATCCACAATTATGTAGCTTTCTCATTTTATATTTTTTACAGAGATTTTGTAAAGAATACAAAATCAGTTTTTATATCCATCCAAAGTCTTGATTGTAAGACTGGTCATACTATTCATAAACCCTCAGGCTTCTCCCTTGGAATTTCAAGGAATTAATTTTTCACTAAACACCTGCTAAAAGGCTATGCTGTTGCACTTGGGCATACAATTTAATCTTTTTGTGCTGTCTCCCAGCACTTTCATTGCTGTCTATGGATTTCACAGGCAGGGAAAATCTGAGCCCAGCACTGAAGAGACGAGGACAAAAAGTAGTACCCAGCCAGAGTAAAAAAATAAAGGAGTGTTTTAAATATGCCCTCTTCCATACAAGATGCAGAGTTTCTCCATTCAGAGTTTTTGACACATAGACAGATAGGAGTGCTTAGTAAAATATTGCAGCACATGTGTGAACTGGGATATAGTGGTTTATAGCAGTGAAAAGAGGAATCACTGCATGCAAGTGTATATTACATGCTGAACTACACTGCTGTATGTAGTATTAACTTGTACTTCTTTACTCACCTCATACAACAGAATCCAAATTAGGTCCCATTATTACATTGAAGGCTCACACTCAATAGCAGTTAAGCTTCTTTGAATGGATTCCCTATTGTATAAAAAGTATGCCAGTCTTTGACTGCCAAAATCAATTAGTCACATTCATTATGCCTCTATTTATTAATGCTGTACACTTTATAATGCATTTGCTGCTGAACAAAGAAAGTTATAAAATATCAAATATGTGTTATGATTGTAATTATAGCAAAAGAAGTAATGATCTCTTTTAGTCACTAACTGGTTACAAAGCTCCTGTAAAGATTACATTAGTGGTGACAGATTTATGATCTTTTCCAAGATGTAATCCTTTCTAGCTCACATTTTTCAACAGAAGAACTATGTGATTGGTTACAGGTTATTGGCTTCAGTAGATATATTCAGCAGAGATTATTGTGCTTCTGCCTCCCATAATCCAAACACACAATGTAATCTTAACAGATGCAATTTTAATCTGTATTGCACTATTATAATAAAGTGGGGCACCATAAGGCTTTTTACCAAAATAGGGTTCGGTGTTAATTCAATGATGTTAAGAATGACCAACGAGTATTAAAATCTAGCAAATAATTAAACCTAACGTGAAAATGAAGGAAGAACAACAGTGGCATTCTTGCAACAGTGGGTTTTTATGGCATTTACTATGAAGCTGTTACACCTTAATGTACAAAAAAATTAATTCTAGCCATCAATGTCATACAGCTAACAATTTTTCTGAATACTACACAGTAGTAACTGAAACCTACATTATGTTTTACCCTGCTCTCACAGATGCTGCTGCACACTACCTTCTAAAAAGAAGCAAGATTTAAAAAAAATATTTTATTAATACACCACAGCGAGAGTATGCTGGCATATATGGAAAAATGAAATGCCAGGTGAAAAACTTATGAAGGCTCCATATTTCTACCATAAACAGAGCATGCACAAATTGAACTACATTTCCTAACCTTGGCTCCCATAGCATAGCTTGTGGCGGTACCCCAGTACTCCCTTCTTTTCCAAAAATGTGTCCAACTCCCTCTGCTTATTTCCACTGCTGACTTTGGCAGAAAGCTCTATATTCCATCCGCCCTTTTTTATAAAAAATATTCTCTCCTAAACTGTTTGTCTGCTGTAGTCCAGTCACAACCTCAATCACGAAGCCTTTGTTTTCAAATTACTTGCTACTTCAAAAAGCTGACTGGCATCAAACCTATTTCCTTTTAGGAATATAATCCATCTCTCTTAAATCCCCACTCAGACTTTTTTTCCATAAGTTAAACAGGTCTCATTTTTTCTGTCCTCACAATGTATTTTTTAAGAATAAAAAAAAAAAAAAAATCCCAACGTTCCTTTGAAACTTTGTTGGGTTTTTTGGTTTGTTTTTCTTTTTTCTCTTCTTGTATTCAGTGCTCTACTATCCTTTGCCCCAGTTTGTAAGCTCACAGGAGATATTTCATAATGCAGTTACAAGCCCTTTTTTTTTTAACTTCAGCAGTGTGACTCTGCTCAATGAATGCTGTCACATGAGGTTCTCCCACTTTGGGCCTTGATCTTGCAAGTTATTACGCTGCTAAACCTCTGTGCACACACATGTGGTTTTAGAAACTGACGTTTTCAGCAGCTTCAAGGCACAGGGTCTTGGGCCAATGTATTTTATATTTCTGCTGCACTACTGACCTATCTGAGAATACAGTGGGCCAACCACACAAAGTGATGGAAAGGAACTAAGTCCTGTGAAGCACTGCTGTGCTGTGCTGCTGGCTGGATATGTTTCTTACAGTAAGTTAGTGTGTGAAAAAGGGGTTAATGATACAGACCAGGATGTTACTGATTTTTTTTTTACCCTCTGATTAACTTCTGGAAAAGTGGAGATAAGTGGAGACAGTGAACCTAGCCAAACGAGAATGGAAAAAACATGAAGGAGAGTAAGAAAAGAATAAGGAACACAAAGTCCAAGCAAAATGCTTTACATCTTCTGAATTTTCTATTGCATTCTTTGCCCAAATAAACCTTTAATCTCTTTCAGTAACATAACATAAATTTACTATTGGCAGATCGACCTGTTATAAGGTAGTCTTAGTGAAAAATCACCTGAAAATTAGGCAGAATATGTTTTTCTTTTGACATCTATGAGGAATATGCATCACCTAAGACTGTAAACAACATTACTTTGCTGAGATTAGCTTGTACAACCCAAAATATTTAATTTCTGTAACCTGTTGAAGCAGCCCTAACACCCACCATAATTACTGATCTTAAAAATCCAGTGAGCAAATTTAAGGTGAACCCATTGACAGGAAAAGCCTACCTTTCTGGAATTAATTTTCCCAAAGTCTTCAGTGAACAGTATGAATAAATAAATATACAAACACATTCTACTATACTTTGTGTTTTAGTATCAATGAGTCTTTGTGACACAGTCTCAATGAGCTTTTGTGACAATCACTCAACCTCCAAGATCAACACAGGCTGTGAGGCTCAGCATATTATATTCTGACCTTTCACCTCTGCCCACTCTGGTCAGGTAGCAAATGAGATCTAAACTGAAGGCATCTGTAGGTCTCCATTTGTTCTCCAGGGACTGAAAATTCATATAACAAAATCATTACACATTATATCACTCCATTTTGTATGAATATTAGTCTCTAGTCATAAGAGGACCCTGGACTCAGGTAATATAAATAATGAACTGCCTTTTATTTTGTGAAGAGAGTTAGAGGGGAGGGCAGAACCATGCTCTCTTGCAACAGTCAAGGCAACCATTTGTAGTATAGTACAAACAGGCCCACAATGAACACTACTACTTTACCCTCTGATGAGTTAGTCAGTGTTAGTCCCCTTAACTAGACAATCACAAATACCCACCCCAAATCCCAGACTCTACTGTAGTTACAGTAATACTAGGAAAAAAAAATCACTTTTGTTCCAATTCTAAAATTGCTGTCAAGACTCCAGAGACTATAAACAACATCTTTCACTGCTCTGACCCCCATGCAATT